>NW_015505253.1:769079-794450 GCF_001515645.1 Sinocyclocheilus grahami | reverse complement strand
CTGTACAGCCATTAACACAGAGGGAAAAAACAGTTCTGGTCCACATAAAATTAACATGCTGTGTAAGTACTGAATATTATGTGATTGATCCTTTGTTAAATAATTTTAACATGGAAAAAAAATTACACACATCTGCTGATGTTCATTAATGCTGATTACCCCAAACATAGTAAGTTTGTTTTTATTTCCAAAATATATTTATTTGCATTTGTTTAAAATACAGAATACATTAAAATAAAATAAAAAAAACACATACATATGTAAGAGAACCTTATAGAACATCAAAATCCGAAGGGAAAAAAACATCTCAACTATACCTTCCCGTACACCACCATTCACAGGCATCCATTTTACCATTTAACTGTTACCTTTTCTGAGTTATTATTTTGGTACAGAAATCACATTATGTCGTGGAGATACCCAATACAAAAGAGATGAGTGTTATATATCAGTCATCCCCCGTTGTCAAGTCCTCTTGGATACAATAGTGTAAAAATGGAGTCCAAATATTGTAGAAGTCTTTAAGTTTCCCTTTAACTGCATAAATCAACTTCTCCATGGCGAGGCTGTTAGTGCTTTCTTTAATCCAACAGATAGAGGATCGGGCCTTGTATCTCCTTCCATTTTAAAGCAATAGCCCGCTTAGCCTGAAGCCAACTAAAGTCAATTAGTTTTCGTTTATTGGTGTTCACCACAAAATTTACTGGATATATATGAAAAAGAATTTGGGATCACGAGGAACATTTTCTCCAATCAATTTACCAATCATAACAACAATATTCTTCCTAAATGTTTGAATCGCAATACACTCCCCCACATACAATGGCAAAGGGTTCCAATTTCTTGTTTACATTTTAAACAACTGTCAGGAATATTTGCATTAAACGTATGTAATTTAACCAGAGTAATATATGTCCGCATGAGCCATTTATATTGCAGCAATCTGCATCTAGTATTGACACTATATGTTTGGGCAAACAAACAAGAATCCATCCATTCATCTTTAGAAATATCTTCCTGAAGGTAATTTTCCCATGCAGTTAAATAAGACATCGAACTCTCTTTTGAACCCTCTAAAAGTTTATTATAAAAAATGATAGATTGTCTTTATCCCTTAAATGTTTTAAAGTATGATCTTCTATAGTTGACAAAGAAGCCTCTAAATAAGTTTCAGAGTGTATAAAACTTCTTATTTGTAGATATTTGAAGAAGTGGTTCTGAGGAATATCATATTCTCTCCTCAATTGGTGGAATTAGATCATTATACCATCCTTATATACATCTTTTACTTGTTTTGCTCCCTTGTACATCCAATTTTTAAACTCCCCATCATTTTTGCACAAATGTTGTATTAGTGTTACATGAGTGTTACAAAGAATGTAGCTGGAAGAGGAAGAGGACTTGACTGAATGAGATACAAGAATTTAGTTAGAATTAACATCATTATAATATTGATACGTCCAATCGATTGGCAAAGCATTCCATCTCTCGAGCGAATCTATTACTTTTTTTTTTTATTAATGGGTCATAATTAATTGAAATGATCTCTTTTATATTTTGAATCTTAATTCCTAAATATGTAAAACCTTCCTGAGAATTGAAAAAATTGCCTGTTGTTCATAGAGATTCTCAACATAGTAAAAGTTAACCTGATTCTAGTCAGCATTTGTGGCTAAATGCTGATTAACACAAAACGTACTGTTTGTTCATCCTTTTCTCGCATACGGTTCTGAAGATGACATTCGTGTAAAGTACGAAGAGATCCGAAGAGATGACGAGTACATATCCTAGCCTAACGGAAGTATACTTTGGGCTTTACAGTTCAAATAATATGCATTATTAATACATTAAGTTTTAACATTACATTTATATTCATACATCAACTGTATCAGAATGTGGCATGAACTTCAGACAAATGTAAAAATAACTTAGCAAAAATGTTTTGTCAATCAGATCCTCCATATAACGTAAACGTGGTCACTAAATCCTCAGTGAAGGAGAATGACTCTGTGGAACTGACCTGCTCCAGTAACAGCAATCCTCCTGCAAACAGCTTCCAGTGGTTCAGCTCAAATGGGAAGAGGTTAGCAGAGAACCCCACTTACAAACTGGAGAGAGTATCTCGACATACTGAGGCCATTTCCTGTACAGCCATTAACACAGAGGGAAAAAACAGTTCTGGTCCACAGAAACTTAATATACTTTGTAAGTATGAGTGAAAGGCCTCGGTTCAACAGTTTAAAATGGTATTATTAGTGAAAGAAGATCATTGGTAATGATTTATATGATATCTGTCTGTCTAGATCCTCCTGAGATTAAAAGTGAATCTTCTTGCCAGTCTAAGATTTTGTCGGCGTGTGTCTGTATTGTGGACTCCAACCCTCCCAGTGAAGTCAAGTGGTTTGGTCCAGATTCCTCGAAAGCCTCCTCCAGCACCAGCATTAAACAAAATGAGTCTCTTACCATATTCACCTTACAGGGTTGGCTGGGTTTCCCTGAGATTATCCAGTGTTTTGCCAATAACAGTCTGGGGAGCTCTTCCATAACTTTGGAAGCACCTCAAAATGGTAAGACTTCATATTCGGTCTTTTAAAAACACTATATTTGTTTTAATGCAATCTTTATTGTTTGGTTGTTTTTTTAACAGGCATAATATACATTGCTGTTGCATCAGCTGTTGCAGTTGTTTTAGTCTGAATTGGTGTGTGTGTTGTGAGAAGACGCTGGTAAGGATCTCTCTCGTAAGCTACACATCACTTTCTCATTTAGTGTGTCTTGTTATTCCATCTGTCTTGTTCCTCCTTTATTTCAGTGGTAAGAGAGCTGCACAACAACCTGTAATGAAGAATGAACAGACTCAAATGAAGACAACCCAAAAAAAGTCTGATTTAGAAAAGTATATATTACCAGTAATAGTTTTGGAATCATTAATTTGTATAATGTTTTTGAAATAAGTCTCTTTTAAAAATGAATTTTCAGCATCATTACCGCAGTCTTTAGTGTCACGTGATTCTTCAGAAATCATTCTAATATGTTGATTTGCATAATTTGCAAAATAAATTAATACTTTTATTCAGCAAGGGTGCTTTAAAGTGTTGAAAAGTCATTGTGTTACGGGCTATTTCTATTTCAAATAAATGCTATTCTTTGAAACGGTCTGTTCATCAAAGAATCTTGAAAAAAATGCACCATGGATTCCAAATATATATTAAAATAAGCAGCACAACTGTTTTCAGAATTGATGATAGTAAGAAATGTTTCAGCAAATCAGCATTTTAGAATGATTTCTGAAGGATCATGTGACACTGAAGACTGCAGTAATGGCTGCTGAAAAGTCCTTGCCATTATGGGAATAAATTAATTACATTTTAAAATATATTGAAAAATAGAAAATAGTTGTAATGGTGTTTTAGAATATTACTGTTTTTACTGTATTTTTGATCAAATTCAGCTTTGGTGAGCAGAAAGGTCTCATGTCATAAAACAACATTAAAACAAACTTTTGACTGTAGTGTATAATATAATGTTTGTTACATAACTATATAACAAAACATGTACTAATGATTTGTACTGTATCTATCATTTTATGAAAAGCAGTAAAGAGGAAGAGGGCAGCGATGGAGACATTTACACAAACTGCCCAGACAGTCAAGTTTATGACAACTGGGGGGTGAGTACAACTTTCTCACTGTTCTTGGAGGTGTTGCTTTTCGATGTGAGTGTTGTTTGTGTTATTTACAATAAAAATGTACTTAATGAAAACTCTGCACACCAGATAGCTATTAATATAGCACATTGAAGAGAAAAGCTAAACTGACTATAAAACAACACTGCATGTGACTTAACATTTATAATTAAAAGTGATAGTATTTACTGAACTGAATGTACTTTCCTTGAGATGTCTGTAACATATTTTGCTTTTTTAATTAGTGTGATAAGAGACCGTCATCTGACAGAGCATTGGAAGATGAAGCTGTCTACGCTAACATGTGAAGAAAAGGACACATGCCATCCTTCTTGAAATGATAGATACAGAGAAAGAACAAAGAGGCTAACAAATGTTTGTTGACTTTTGTAGATCTGATTATTCATTGAAAATGTTCAGAGGCAAAACTGTCTTGCAACTGAAAACAAAAGCACTTGTTTGAATATCATATATGTGAACTCTTTTTACATTTAATGTATAAAGACAAAGTATGTTTATATATTATGTATAGGGCAATTGAGTTTAAATATATCACTCTAAGTCATCAAATAGAAATAATATAAGTATTACAGTAAAATATGTTGTAAACATGACCAGAGGTCGACTTACTAACTGCTCTCTCTCTCTCTCTCTCTTCATAGTTTGGAGTTTGATGTTGTTATAAAGACATATTACCTTGTTTTTTGGATCACAATAAATAAATGCATACATAGACAACGTGTCCTTTTAATGGCAGTAAACTGACAATCTTTTAAAATAATGATTCAGCCACGTCATTCCAAGTGTTTTGAAGGCATGCATAGTGTTTGCCAAGAAACAAACCGAAAATGTAATCTATTATTTAGTGAACATTTTCTGTCAGTGCACTCCTGTAGGCTACATTCATGCAAGCCAGTGTTGGGCAAGTTACTTTGAAAATGTAATCAAATTACTGATTACTCCTTCTAAAAGTAATCACGTTACTGTTCTGATTACTTTATTTCAAAAGTAATTAGTAATTAGTTACGTTACTTTTTTCTCCATTAAATTTATGACATCCCAGCATATACGTTCCTGATAATTATTTGTTAATGAAGCATCAACATTCACAGAACACTGTTATTTTTAACTAAAGCAAGCGGCTTCTGCGTGCATGGTGTGGCATGGCAGAATGCCAGCAAAGAGTGCTGCATTTATAATCTCTAAAAGACATCTCAATTCATCGCAATCTCACAAATCTCTGTTATAACACAAAAAATATATGCATAATGAATCTTTCATAATGTCTACAATTCGTGTGTTATAATGAGAGCACGCAAATATCAGCACTGCATTGCTCAACGCCGCAAACACGTGTTATTGCCTAAATAGAAACTCTGCATACGCTTACACCTGTTAATCGTTTATATTTTATATTAGTTCATGTTGCTTTTTTGCAATAGATGAATAACAATTTATTTGTTTTAGATATTTCTATTTTGCGGAAGTCCTGTATAGAGTCTTCGGCTTGTAACTATACTCGAATTACTATTTTGAAAATTATAACGCGTTAAATCACTCCGTTACTAAAAAAGTAATCAAATTACAGTAACGCATTACTAAGTAATGTGTTACTGCCCAACACTGATGCAAGAGCACTGTTGTGGCTATAATGGATACATACGGCTGGAAAATAACAATAAATTAAATTTGCCACCTATTAGATTGTGCTTTTATTACACCTACCCCAACCCTAACCTTACAATATTGCAAATACAGTAATTCATTGTCGTTCATATTGACAAAAATGGCGCAATATTTATGTGTGCATGCCCAGTAGACAATCTGGCCGTAGCTGTATGCAATTTGTGCCAAAGCAAATCATTTTGAGGAAAATTAAAGGGGTCATATGATGCTGCTAAAAATAACATTATTTTGTGTATTTGGTGTAATGAAATGTGTTTATGTGGTTTAAAGTTAAAAAAACACATTATTCAGCCACACCTACCTAAAACGGCTCTTTCTAAAACGCCCCCACATATCTACCTCACTATGTGGGAAGATTGAAATCGCATCATATGACCCCTTTAAGATTAAAATCATGACATGAAACACAGGCCCTATAAGCCTCAAAAGTATGTGTATACTCAATTAAACACCGGTCTGACCATCGGCTTGGCATTGGTGTAGCGACGGCGGTCTGACCACGTCAAGCCGCTACATTTCTGCCGCCTAAAAACGCTGGTGGGGTGCCAGGTTATTGTTTGCTGGGTCTGAAGAAAATCTATGTTGTGAGAACAAATATAGGCTAAATTTTTCTTTGTGTTTATAATTGAATGCTTTAATTTGCAACCAATTTAATAATTTAAAACTAAACACTTAATCATTTTGTTATTTATAATCACTTTGTTAAAGAATTCTTTGGCATGGTTCCAGAATCAAAACACTGGGGGTGCTACTGATATTAGTGACTTTGACGTACCATATCTTTGTACAATCATCTGCAAGTTTCGAGAGTGAATCCTGCATTATTTATATACAGATGTTCATTATAATCAATGAAGCTCTCTACTGTACACTAAACAACCAATCTATTATGTACATCGTATCTACGCTTTGTTTGTTACAATGAGAGAATTCATTACTCAACATTGAACAAAAACTCAGGTTTTCTGACACGTAGCGGGTTCTAACTGAAACACCTCTGACTGACCATTGCATTTAAGAAATCAGCAGGTATGTCTGTGATTGGCTACATTGCTCAACGCTGCAAAAACACGTTAAAAAGACACCACTGAACCTCTCCAGAATGCAAACGCAAACATAAATAAAATGTTTCGCCTATGAAATGTGACCTGCTGATTCTCCATGGCCCTACTCGGCTGCTTAACTCCTCCGCTGAATATGAATTTAATGCTAAAAATGGCACAATAATAACTGGAGAACAAGTTAATACTGCATATTTAAAGGACGTGTTTGAAAGAATATGCCTGGTGTAACTCATGATGAATGGTTTTGGTTATGCTAATTTTTGTGGTTCACTGAAAAATCTCAAACTAAAAATCTTCTGCGAGACACTGGCCTACAGTATAAACAATACATTGTACATTCCAAATAAATATTAGTAAACATTTATTTATAAAAAGTTTAGTTCATTAAATACACTCTTGAGCTAAGGTTTTTTAGATTTTTAGCAAGTAATAAAGCACTAAATTTCCCCAGTTTATCTCAGTTTAGGTTAGTAGACGCCATGGAAATGGTTGAATAAGACATTCTCTGAAAACTCTTCAAATGCAATCACATCAGCCAGTCAAAACAGAGCTTATTGAATCAATGGCAGATCAAATAGCTGCTATCAATGGTTGTGAGTATAATGCTTCATCACTGACCAGCTGATAGATCAGAGGATCCATTGTGCTCTGTAATCCTATTCTTCATTTAATTTCCACAATCCAATCAGATAACAGACACCACTAATACAAAGCTGTTTACATCACTCACTCAGCGCTGAAACAGGATGTTTAGTATGGAGTACTCAGCACTATATAAATCCAAAAACCGATTGCAAACCAAATGAGACATCCATTCACAATCATCTCAGGTAAAGACAGTGAATACTTTTGCTTATTTATTTTTGCATGTAATGAGTATGGTTTATGTATGTTCATATTTTATAATTACTGTGCAAGAACTCCTTGCTGTGCAAGAAATCCTTTTATTGTTTTTCTTTTCTTTTTTCCAGAGCATCACATTTCACAACATGGGCAATGGAACATCTAGGCCTCTGACCCAGGACTCAAGAAAAAATATTAGGAGAAATGAAAAGCCCACTGAGGATGACCCAAAGGAAAAAGTTCCTTTTGCAGACGCCTTACGGAAAGACAAACATTCAAAAGTACTGTCCAAGAAAGACTACAGTATGGCAAAACTAAATCTTGCAAGAGGCAATCGCATCCGTTACTGCCATCTATCATCAGCACTGGAGTCTAAGCAGGAACAATTTTCAGTGCAGAATTGGGAAATGTGCAATCCTGCCTTTGTAGAGGAGAAAAATCCACAAAGTTGACAGACCAGTTAATATACTGACCCCAAGTGGAAAATGTCAGGACCTCTTAAAACTTCTTGAAAATTGAGGTGGATTGGATTTGTAACAGTCTGTTTTGGAAATATTCTGAAAACTGTTTCATTTAAATATTTAAATAATTTTTGAGTAGTTCCTGCTTGTCTTTAAAAAGGACCCTCCCCTCATTCATTGTCAGTGGAAGCCATTTGATAAATAATAATCTGTACCCTATTTCTGAAAACATGTCCAAATCAGCATTTCAAATATGCATTTGCTGTATCTGAACAATAGCTATCTTCGGATAAATAATCTCCAACACTATTGTGATTTAAAATTGATCTTAAATTTTCAAAGATGAGGTATGTTTTGGTGGATTTTTAAATAAAAATTTCAACTTGAAACAAATTGGTATCTTGTTTTCTAATACACACAGAATTCAGCCATTAAGTGTTACAAATACAATATAGGGACACTTTTAAGTAAGGGATAATTGACAATGGGTTAGTGATGTGCACTATTTTCTAAGAATTCAACAGACCGATCCTAAGTCAATTATTCCGCTTATACTAGCCTACGTCTTAAAGACGCGGCGCTCATGTGCGAGGCGCTGCAAAAGATGCGAGACCCGTCATGCACGTTCGTCAAGTAAAAATAAAGATAATGCAGATAATAAATAAACAGCAAAGTTAAATATTGTAAGATTTTGCAGGCCCCATTTCAACATCGCCTTTTTACAGTACCTCAAACAGCAGAGATAGTAGAGATGGTGACAGACAGACACAGGTCAAAGTAGCTCCTCAGTTACAAATGAACCTCACAAAGTTTGTTTTAAAAGTCCAGATGTTCAGCCATTACACAATGACATACAGAGAAGTCACAAGATATCATTTCTAATCCACATCCTGTTCAAATGAAGACAGAGGTTAAGTTCAAGCCCACACAGCGGTCACAGTCACATCAATAGTGATGCACACTGACCAAAAAAATAAACAAATAAAAAACACATCGGCTTTGACTTCTGTTTTCTCAAATACATGGCCTCAGTTTTTGCTTCAGAATAGGCTACTCGTTGTGTTTGTTTCATGGTGTGTTACTGAATCTCTGATTAGTGAGCTCCTCTACTACTATTGCTCATACAGTGTTTTATCAAACCCTTTTCGGTGTGTAATAAAAATAAAACTGGGAAATACCTTGCATTTACACAGAAGGCTATACTAGCACCTGTAGAAAAACCCCAAAATACCATACAGCAATGCATTAAAAACCACTCACATCTTAAAGGTGTCATGAACTGAGAAATCTATTTTCCCTTGATCTTTCGACCAGAGGTGGAAAGAGTGTGCGAAAATATTCTACTCAAGTAAAAGTACCATTACATTAATGGAATTTTACTTAAGTACAAGTAAAAGTACCAGTCTAAAAATCTACTCAAGTAAAAGTGAAAAAGTAGCTCGTTTAAAATTTACTCAGAGTAAAAAATTACATAGTTACATTATAACAGTGGGAGGGAGGCAAAAATTGGATAGGCCAAGGGTGTCAAACTCAGTTCCTGGAGGGCCACAGCCCTGCACAGTTTAGATATAACCCTAATTAAACACATCTGATCTAGCTAATCTAATCATTTAGACTTATTTGAAAACTATATGGTATGTGTGTTGGAGCAGGGTTGGACCTAAACTCTGCAGGGCTGCGGCCCTCCAGGAACAGTTGGAGTTTGACACCCCTGGGATAGGCCTATACATCTAAAACTAGTAGTTTTTAATTAAAGGAATCAGTTATTTAGAATAATAAGACATTTGGGCTGTTACCAGGCAAATTAAATCAGTATCAACAAAATTAATCTTTGCAATGCAGAGGAAACACAGAAGCTTCAACTGAAGTGGCATTTAGATGTATTTACATACTGTTTAATGCAGGACATGAATGCATTTAACCTGCAGTTACAAATGCAGAAAGAATGTTTTGATATATAAGACATAAAGTGTTGAATACTCATTTGAAATAAATACAAAAGTAAAAAACAAAAAGATACTTTAAATGAGAAATTAAAACCGCCAGTAGGTGTCAGCAAGTCACTGTTAATAAGTGAGTCATTCCGATTGAACCGAATCATTCAAACGGTTGATTCATTCAGGAACGAAACACTGTCATTACTCAGAGGTGCAAAATTGTGCTATGGTGGCTGTGTTTGGAATTATTTTTGTTGTCGAAATAGAGCAAAAACAGGTAATATGGTGTCTAAAACACAAGTCTCTTAATTAACTTCTTGTTTATTGAACTGTTGTAAAAAAATTAATCTATATGTAATCATGCTGATTTTTGGAGGAAGAAATGGCACTCTTTGTGTGATATTGATTTACTATATGAAATGATATAAATGTATACATTTTCTGCCCCTATATCTTCAATTCTGTGATCATTCGAAATGCATTTTAACAGACTGAATCACGCAGTGAAAGAACACACTCTAAATATGCGCGCGCACTAACGTTACTCTATCTACTAGACTTCACGGCACTCTGTAAGAGTGTTTTGTTTGTTTTTTGGCAAAATACTGATAGTGTCAAATCTCACATCACTAAAACAACAATTACGATGTTATCGCAGGCGATATATATCACACACTCTGCACCACTGTCGTGCGACAAAAGACCACCCCTGCAGAAAATCGTCAATGCCTACTTTATTATGCTTACATTATTGCTTTTTTAGCCCTGCCCACTAAATCGTGCATGTATTGGCGAGCGTTGTTGTGTCGCGTCACATCGGTAATCCATTTCCCTTTCATGTCAGAATAAGCGTGAGCGCTTGGAGTATGTCAGAAATAGAACGGGACAACAGTTTACTGTGGGGTATTTGTTGTGCCATTCTGTGCCACAGAATTACTGATTATAATGGGTTCTGCCGTATTTACTCATGGTGCACCACACGCGTCCAGTGTATTTTGACGAATGTGGGTAACCAAACAGTTGCTGGTCCCCATTGACTTCCATAGTATGGAAATAAATATGGAATCAATGAGGACCAGAAACTGTTTGGTTACCCACATTCTTCAAAATATGTGGGTATATTTTGAAGAATGTGTTCTTCATATTATATTTTGAAGAAATATGTTCTTTTATGATCAGCAGAAGAAAGAAATCCATGCAGTTTTGGAACAACTTGAAGATTTATGGGTGAACTATATCACTTCAGGGAGTTTTGTGTGGGAAAACACCATCTCACATCTTACTGTCATATGTTTTCCCTGGTATTTTTCTTTGAACCGGTGGATGTCAAAGGTTAACAGCACTATTACCAACATTTATTGAAACATGATCTGTTTGAAAAGTTACTTTTCTGTGCCTACAGTGCAATTTTAAAATCACCTGTATGTGAAAATGTGTATATAGCAAATACTGTATAGTCTCTAAATTGTTTCGATTGTTCTCTTGCACAAAGCAGTGGGCATAGCAGAAACTTTTCTTAGTAAGTAAAAGTAACTAAACACTGAGTACATGTTTTAACGTATAATGAAATATACGGTAGAAATTTACAAAGAAAAGTATTGATCATCATACATGTTCAGTGTGAGTATTAGTTCGGTTCTGGTTTTTTAGGTTGTGTACTATAATAAGATGGAACAGCTTTCGGTGACTTCCTGTGTGAAATCTAAACAGGATATTGTTCTGGCTGTGCAAATGCTATTTGAGGTAAAAGTATGGTTTCATTTTAATTCTTTACAGAAAATATTGCCAAATTATTAAACATAGTGGAAGTTTAATACTGAAAATAATTTAGTTATTTATTTTTGTGTGTATACAGTGGGTACGGAAAGTATTCAGACCCCTTTAGATTTTTCACTCTTTGTTATATTGCAGCCATTTGCTAAAATCATTTAAGTTAATTTTTTTTCCTCATTAATGTACACACAGCACCCCATATTGACAGAAAAACACAGAATTGTTGACATTTATGCAGATTTATTAAAAAAGAAAAACTGAAATATCACATGGTCCTAAGTATTCAGACCCTTTGCTCAGTATTTAGTAGAAGCACCCTTTTGAACTAATACAGCCATGAGTCTTTTTGGGAAAGAGGCAACAAGTTTTTCACACCTGGATTTAGGCCAGTCTTTCAGAAGCCTTTGAAATAGGAAGTGACCAAATTATCACAAGCATCAGGTTCAGCCAGATATAGGGGGAAGGAAGCTCTTGGATATTTAGCGCACAAGTCTTCTTCTGATGAACGCAGGCACAGTTTGAGGACAGAACAGTAAGTTACTAATTTATATTTTTTTCTACACAGTGACTATTTAAACTCCTTATTAAATAACTAATGCATTGCAAATGTCGCACTGCACGTGCTCCATTAACAGTGAAAAATGAAACTATGTTCTTTCATTCAAAAAAAAGTACTTAGTTGTTACTGGTAAATGAAGCGCTGTAAATGATGACAACATGTATTCCCAGGTGCTGAACTTTGATGCTGAGATGGTTTTCTGGAGCTTTTTACTGTCACTCTTTCTCTGGCTCAGAGGTTAGTAAAATGTAACTAGCTAAAATGGTTACCATGTATGACAGCTGTTTTAAATTGTAAATAATCAATGTTTAGTCGTTTTGGAGTAAATTTTACACACACATACATACAAAAAGTCTTTAACAATCAGTTAATTTTTTTCTGCTCTTAGGCCATGCAGTATTAAAAATAAAGTAAAATGAGTCATTCCTCACACAAAGGAATTACAGTGTACTTCCTGACATCTATGGGGAAGAAACTATTAAAAGTACTGAGATGAGTGTCTTGGAAAAGTATTTAGACCCATGCTAACAAAAGGATAACTGTTAGACAATGTTTCATTATGATGTACTGTCACTGGTATAACATTAAAATTGGCATTTGTACGATTAGATAAAATATTTTAATTGGTCACTAAATTGTCAAGAAAAAAATAAAATAATTTTGATTTATTCTTCTTTCAGTGTCATCTGCTAATGCTGGGGAATGGAGCGCTAAAATGCCAGAATCAGTGGTGGGTTTGTCTGGATCATGTGTGCTGATTCCCTGTACGTTCAGCTACCCTGCAAATGAAAAAACATACACAGAATTTACAGGAATTTGGTACAAAGGAAATGAAAAATCAACAGTATACCATACAGACACCTCAAAAATCATCGACTCATTCAAAGGTCGCACTCTCATTGGTGATTTGCGCAAAAATGACTGTTCTTTGAAAATCAGCTCTCTGAGCAGCAGTGATGCTGGGCCATTCATGTTCCGGATTGAGATTAAAGATCTGAACAAGTACACGTATAAAAAGAAAGAAGAAATAGTTTCTATAACAGTGAAAGGTAAAGGTCCTCTCTGTATTAAAATGACCAGAACACAACCTGATGATTAAAGTTATCCAGATGTCATCAATATGATTTTTTGTGTAATACCTAAATCAATATTTTAATGAACTTGTCAAGCATAATGGAAAAAAATGATGGAAAAAAACATTTGATATTGTGTCAACAATGTGTGTGTCTTCACCAGAAACACCAGAGAATCCTACCGTCTCTGTGGAAGAGGAAGTGACATCAGGGAAACCGGTGACTGCTACCTGTGCCGTGTCTCATTCCTGTCCGTCAGACCTGCCTCGTGTCTCCTGGAGCCATGATGGCTCACATTCAAGTCCATCACAGCCACAAAATCATGGTCAATGGAAGCTTACATCTTACAGCCTGACCTTCACTCCTTCTAGAGAAGACCACAATAAACGCCTCAGCTGCTCTGCAGAGTTTAAAGGGAAGACAGTGACAGGCTACAAAACACTCAAAGTTAAATGTAAGCCCATTATATGAGTGTAAGACAAATGATCAGATGCTAATTCATATCTTTTCTTCTTAGCTGTTAATGGTTTTAGGACTGTGATTTGCAACCTTTTTTACACTTTTAAAACGTTTGCAGAGGCCCCCTAGTTGAAAACCTTATTCGAAAACTTAAGTTTGAATAAAAAGCTTATATTTCAGTTTTTCATGATTGCTAAAACACTATAACCAGGCTTTTGAATTAAAATTTCAAAACCATAACATAATTTTCTTTTAAACAGCACACCCATTTCCCTAAACTATAAACACTATTCCCCTGTTTTGACACATGAGTCAGATTTGGTGAACTGTTACTGCAAAACTCTACACACATTTCTCAGTGCTTACACCATGTGGTTATTCACAAAGCACTAGCATTCAATATTGTTCACTCAAGTCAGCACAGTTTGAGCTCAATTAGCACGCAATTACCCAAACGGAAAATCTAGAAGTCAACATTTATCACACACCAATCAGAACCTTCGACGGAGAGATAAAAGGGCCAATATCAGCTCATTCATGTGCGAAACAATGGATCCAGAGAGACGTGAAGGAAGAGGTTGAGGACACCAGAGAGGAGGAGGAGGGAGTGGAGGAAGAAATGAAGGAAGAGTAGGAGGTGGAGGAGTAGTACGGAGAGGGAGAGGAGAAAGAGGTTTTCAAACATCTTTATGTCTGCATACTATCCCTTTCTAAACCCCACACTCTTAAAAATAAAGGTGCTTCAAAAGGTTCTTTAAGCGATGCCATAGAAGAACCATTTTTAGTTCCACAAAGAACCATTCAGTCAAAGGTTCTTTAAAGAACCATCTCTTTCTTACCTTTTTATAAAACCCTTTGTGAAACAGAAAGGTTCTTCAGATGTTAAAGGTTCTTTATGGAACCCTTTAGACAAAAAGGTTCTTCTATGGCATCGTGAAGCACCTTTATTTTTAAGTGTATAGAGGAGGTTTTTTTTGGCATGGCGGTGAAAAGTATATGACCAAGACCCTTACATCCGTGTTCACCTCCTCCAGACCATGAGAGAAGCCTGCCTGGATATTTCAGTTGATGTCGATGCCAGGGATGGATCAGGCATGCAAGGATATTTCACCCCCGCTGCCTGGCCAGGGCCAGTATAGCCTGTGATGTTGTCGAGGTTCTTTGGCCTGTCCCAGACAAAAAAGACAGGTTGCTGGGGCAGAATACAGTAATTATTTTATATTATTATGCATACATTTGTTGTGCTCATCATGTGAAAAGTTTTTTTGGGGGAGAACCACAAGCAACATAACTTATTACTGGTTTTTGAAGTATTGTTTTGAATTTATCTCATCAGTGTGTAAGACTGTGTTGTATGTGTGTGTGTGTGTGTGTGTGTGTTGTTGAGGGTTTGTGTGTCATGTCTGAGAGCAAAGTTTGGTTTTTCAGCAATATTGAGTTTTTTTTGAGTGGAGAGCTTCATTTTGACCTGAAGTTTGGGGAATTGTGTTAGAAGTTATGGATTTGTGTTTTGAGTTTCGCAAAAAAGAGGCATAATATCAAGAAATGTGTTTTAGCAATCGAGAAAAACTGTATGTTTGACCTGAATTGAGAGTTAGACTGATCAGACCATTGACATAATACATAGCATTTTATCAACATTTTGTCTCAATCAGATCCTCCATATAATGTAAACGTGGTCACTAAATCCTCAGTGAAGGAGAATGACTCTGTGGAACTGACCTGCTCCAGTAACAGCAATCCTCCTGCAAACAGCTTCCAGTGGTTCAGCTCAAATGGGAAGAGGTTAGCAGAGAACCCCACTTACAAACTGGAGAGAGTATCTCGACATACTGAGGCCATTTCCTGTACAGCCATTAACACAGAGGGAAAAAACAGTTCTGGTCCACAGAAAATTAACGTGCTGTGTAAGTACCAAGTATTATGTGTGACTGAACCATTCTTGATTAGAGAAAGTATTTTTAACATGGACAAAATGAAACATGCCACCTTTAAATTGAAAGAAATATTCCAGGATTAGCTGATTAGTTAAGTTGAAGTCGATTCAAGTCAGCAACTCTGAGTTACTGTGAGACAATTACAATAATTACAATGGAAGCGCAATCCGTAAACGTTAAAATACTCAATGTTTTAGTGGTCTGCACTCCCACTGGCCCCGACGAGTGCACAGGAAATGGTAAAAAGAACTGAAAAATAAAACGTACTTAAATATGTTTTTAATGAAAGTAATGTCATTGTGTGATTCATCTACTAAGCAACAACAACAAAAAAGTTTACATAGGCAGTTATGAATATTCTCAAAGTTTTTCACTTCCTTATAGGTGCATTGACCTTGCATCTTGTTTTAAGTTTTTTTTTAAACCTGGAATATTTATTTAAGGTGTGTCCATTGCAGCATTTTAATCACTGAAAGGCTGCTACAATCGTAAAAAAACTTAAGGTCCTTTATTGGCATCTATGGTTTTATGAAGAACCTTTAACATAATTGGTACCTTTGAACTGAATGTTTGTCATTGTATCAACATTTTGTCTCAATCAGATCCTCCATATAATGTAAACGTGGTCACTAAATCCTCAGTGAAGGAGAATGACTCTGTGGAACTGACCTGCTCCAGTAACAGCAATCCTCCTGCAAACAGCTTCCAGTGGTTCAGCTCAAATGGGAAGAGGTTAGCAGAGAACCCCACTTACAAACTGGAGAGAGTATCTCGACATACTGAGGCCATTTCCTGTACAGCCATTAACACAGAGGGAAAAAACAGTTCTGGTCCACAGAAACTTAATATATTGTGTAAGGCATCGGTTCAACAGTTTAAACTGGTATTTTTAGTGAAAGAAGATAATTGTTTATAATGTATGATATCTGTCTGTCTAGATCCTCCTGAGATTAAAAGTGAATCTTCTTGCCAGTCTAAGATTTTGACGGCGTGTGTCTGTATTGTGGACTCCAACCCTCCCAGTGAAGTCAAGTGGTTTGGTCCAGATTCCTCGAAAGCCTCCTCCAGCACCAGCATTAAACAAAATGAGTCTCTTACCATATTCACCTTACAGGGTTGGCTGGGTTTCCCTGAGACTATCCAGTGCATTGCCAATAACAGTCTGGGAAGCTCTTTCATAACTTTGGAAGCACCTCAAAATGGTGAGACTTCATCTTTTAAACACTCTATCATTGTTTTATTGCATAATAATAATAGCATATAATTCATAAAAATATTTGTTTCTTTTCACAGGCATAATAATATACATTGCTGTTGCATCAGCTGTTGTAGTTGTTTTAGCCTGCATTTTAGTGTATGTTGTGGCAAGACGCTGGTAAGGATCTCTCATTCCTCATTCACTGACTCACTCAATCAATGGGTCTTGTTACTCCTTTGTTTCCTGACAACTTTAAAATCCCTCTTTTTTTCAGTGGGAAGAGAGCTGCACAACTACGTGTAATAAAGAATGAGCAGAATGAAATGAAGATAACCCAAAACAAGTCTGATTTAGAAAAGTATATATATATATATATATATATATTATAAACTTATATACACTACAAGTCAAAATTTTAGAATCATTAATGTTTTTTTAATTACTGATTTAAAAAAAATATTTCAAAAGTTTGGGGTAACATCATCTTTTTTAAAGAAATTAAAACTTTTTTCAGCACGGATGGGATGCACTAAATTGTGTAAACATGACATATTCCAAATGTCACAAAAGATTTAAAATAAATGTTATTATTTTAAACTGTCTATTCATAAAAGTAAAATGTATTACGGTTTCCAAAAAAGTAGCATAACTGTTTTCAACATTGATAATAATAAGAAATGTTTCTGGAGCAGTGAACAAGTATATCAAATTGATTTTTGAAGGATAATGTGGCACTGAAGACTGGAGTAATGATGCTGAAAATTCAGATTTGCATCACAGAAATAAATCACATTTTAAAATATATTAAAATAGAAACTATTTACCTTAAATTCTAATAATATTTTAGAATATTACTGTTTTTACTGTATTGTTTTGCTTTGGTGAGCAGAAAAGGCTCATATTAAAAAACAGGACATCTTAATGATTTCAAACTTTTGACTGTAGTGTATAATGTAATATTTGTTACATAACTATATATCAGAACTTTTACTAATTATTTGTATCGTTCGTTTTATGAAAAGCAGTAAAGAAGAGAAAGGCAGTGATGGGGATATTTACACAAATTGCCCGGAAGGTCGTGTTTATGACAACTGGGGGGTAAGTACGACTTTGCGCCATCAGTGCAAACTTTTTACTCTTTCACAACTATTAAATGAATAGTAGCGCATCAGTTCTTTAGATTTTTTTGGGAGGTTGATTTTCGTGGTGTGAGTTTAATGTGTTGTTTGTGTTATGTATGTAAAAAAAAAAATTAGCTTGATAGAGCCTGGTTGCACTTTATTTAAAGGGGTGGTTGATTGTGGTTTCACTTTTTTTTTTTTTACTTTAGTTAGTGTGTAATGTTGCTGTTTGAGCATAAACAATATCTGCAAAATCAACAGGCCATGTTGTGCTGCTTTAGAGAAGAGTTGCTGCCATGCTGTCAAAACTAGGGGTGCACAGAAAAATGTATCCTGATTCTAATGGATTCACATGTTTCAAAGTCAATGTTCTAAAGCAGCGGTTCTTAAACCTGTTCACACGCATCTCTCTCTCTCGCTCGCTCTCTCGCTCTCTCACACACACACACACACACACACACTCTCATTCAGATCATCAGCCTGTCAGCTCCATCAAAGAACTGTGTTCCAGTTATACACTTTATGTGTATAGACAGACAGATATTTTTCACAAAACTATGAGAAGTGTTAAACATGGTTTCCGTGGTAGCGAGCGATACTTGTTCACACCAAGAACGATAACTATAAAGATAATGATAAAGATATAGTTGTACAAAAATGCTACAACACAATCATGTATTCTGCTGTGTTACAGCTTTAATCAGGATAAAACCGTATATATTAAAAGTAGTAGCATTTACAAATAACAGTGTATCTAAAAGTATGAGACAATAACAAAGAAACATACCATTCTGAAACGTCCTGTAAGAGTAGTGGTGGAAAGAGTACTAAGAAATTGAACTTAAGTAAAAGTATTGCTACTTAAGGAATAATTTACTTGAGTACAAGTAAAAGTACTGAAAAATAATATTACTCAATTAAGAGTAAAACAGTATCTCAAGTATACTCAAGTTACAAAGTACTTTAGTAATATTTTTCTACTTTTACCCAAAATGAGACGATGTGAGCATTATGGAGCAGGGTTAACCCTAATCCTAACACCCATGTACTGTAATGTCTGTTTCAAAAGTGAGACCTAGGATCCCATATATGGATAAATGCATCAGATATCACTACAGCTGAATAACATGCATAGAGATGCTTTGACTGATGAAACGTGGAAGACAATAAACACGCAATTGCAATGCAATGCTAATTGGCATAGCTTGTATCACAGTATAGAATTTTATTTTTTTTTAAATGTCTGTCTCACTGTAATAAGTAGCAAAATGGAACCACAGAAGCTAACTGTTTCAAACACGACTGATGTTATATAGTGATTTTGGAGCAAAACATGATATTAGTCTCATAAATTGTCATGTTTGACGCTATGTTAAGCAAGCATACTACCTATCCCTGTTGCCAGGAGCAATTGTTTTATAACTAATTTTGAAAAGTACATTCACGTATAAGATTATGTGGTT
The DNA here is from genome assembly GCF_001515645.1 of Sinocyclocheilus grahami. NCBI lineage: Eukaryota > Metazoa > Chordata > Actinopteri > Cypriniformes > Cyprinidae > Sinocyclocheilus > Sinocyclocheilus grahami. Next base: position 775,191 of record NW_015505253.1, on the reverse strand, counting down.
ATTTTTAAGAAGGGCAGCAGATAAAACAGCCTGTGAGTAGTCTTGACTTGAATGGCTTAAAATCATATTGAAAGTGTAGTTTGTTATAATAACAAAGGTGGACTCCAGGCACATTTTCGGTAGGACAAAAAAAGGAGCATTTTATTTAACATGTTAACCCATACCTTGGCTTGAGAATCCAAAATCTATTCCAATTCTGGAATAGAATGCTTTAGGTGAGGAATAGTCTACTTGTTATAAAATTTTAATTTCGATTCCTCTTATCGATTCCTTTGTGCGCAATTCTAATATGACTCTAAACCATTCAAGCACAAGAAGACTCGTGCACTGTTTTCTGTACTGCACACACAGGGGCATAGCCATCATTTCAGAAATGAGGGGGACAGAAATGTAAAAAACAAACAAACAAAAAAAACCTTTTGACTTTTGTCTAATTGATAGGCTTTATTTTTTCTTATGTCTTTTAATTGGCTAAGAAATCAAATACACTGCTGGACGATAACCAATCATTTGTATTCTAAAATATTTTTTCTGTATTTTCCTAATGACAATTTTAGGATTGGTTTATACAAACACATAATAAGGCAGAATAGTTTCTATACTGTAATACATTTTATGTCAATTAGCACTGCATTATTAATATACTATTTATTACGTGGAAAGGACCTGAAATTACCTTTTTTTTTAAGCTACAGCAATAGCGGGATGCCTTGGTCCATATTAGGGATTTCCTGCACGTCACAAGTTATTACTTCTACTAGGCCGTTTTGAACTTTCTGCGTGAGATCGCCCTCCGGCTTCGAGTATGAATGAAACATGCACTGCATGAGAGTGTTTAGCGCTCTGTAATGTTCACCTCGTCTCGTTTTGGATATGAATAAATCGTCCGGTCATACACAGACTATCTTGTTTCTTTGCCCATGTGCACACACACGCACACAGAAAAAGTTATTTAAAATGCATTTGATTAACAGATAAATCATGGCTGATCTATCAGCCAGATGCACGTAAAAATGCATGCGCTCTTATTTCAATGTTGTTGTTAATGTTGAGGTATATTTTAGCTTCGTACATTTAGTTTAACTGCACTGTTAAAGATGGCGATTTTTACCATTCAACTGAACTGTGTGCATGTATTTTAGACACATTGTTCTTTGCTCCATCCATGCAATAATTCTATCAACCGAGTTTTCTGTTTACTTAGTACTGCTGTGTGCTCTGGCAATATCAACGGTATGACTCATTTCAGGAGCTGACAAAATTACGATTTAAAATCAGAGCATAGCTCACATTCACTTAAAGGGGTCCTATTATGCTCTTTTACAAAGTCTTGATTTTGTTTTGGGGGTGTACTAGAACATGCTCTCATGCTTGGTGGTTCGAAAAACACATTATTTTTCACATAATTTACATTATTAAAATACCTTTCTCCCCAGGCTGGCACAAATGGCTCGATTAGTTCCGGCTTTGATGAAGGTCCGCCTTCCGAAAAACAAAATGTGTTGTGATTGGTTAGCTGTCCCAGTGCGTTGTGATTGGTGAACAGCTTAGACAGTGTTTCAGTACTGCCACGTCCCCTTGCTCCGTCTTTCAACAAAAGCTTTTGGCGAATATGGCACTTCTCACTCGTGATGTGGAAGCTGTCCTCAGTAAAATGTGCAGCACACAATAGCAAATTGGGGTTATAATGCTCAGGAACAGAGTTAAAAAGTAAATTGCAACCACTGATTCCTGACATCATCCGCTTTTTGGGCACGGAGGTGAAAAAAACAGCGTTTCATGCACTCGCGCACCGGACGAGAAGCGCAGCGTCGCGCCACATCTTTAAAATTAAAATACATTATTTTCTATGAGTGTAGGCACACCAGCGGCGCCGTTCTGCGTCTTACACACAGTGTCCATTGCTCCCTACTCCCTGAGCAGTGGAAATCTGTTGAAGTTTACTTCACTTCGGAATATTCGCCTGCAGCGTCTTCACACTCAAACAAAACTTACTAGAGAAGCGTGAAGTGGGACATAATATACCTCTGTAAATAAATACAATTTAAATTCATGTCTCGCACACTTAAATGCCCTTTGTATGGAACATATACGCTCCCTTCAAACTGGAATCATGGAGGAATATCCGGTAATGTCCACTTCGCAGGGCACTTACAGTCAAATATAACAAATGTATGAAGCAATAAGAGAAACATACAAAATGTGCAGAGCGCGGGTACGCGAGGACTGGAATTGAGAACCGCTGTTCTAGACATGCCAAAAATTTGACGCTACAGCACAGCAGCTCTTCTTTGTTCCCTCCCATAGGTTCACTTCGATGCTGCGATGACGTCATCGCTTTGGGAACACCTTCGGTGTGACGAATGTCTGAAGCTCTTATACCATCACGCCAATTCATTGGCCAAATAGCGCTTAGCACTGCCCCCAAAGCGCACGCAGGTGAGCTATATAGCGTACTGCGCGCTATTTTCATCAGATTTTATTTCCTTCAGGAAGCGAATCATCTGTCGCCCGTAGGAAAGCAAAAAAAAAGAAGGTCGTGTTCTTAGCTATTTCTCAAAAAGAGCAGTTTACTCCTCTTCAGCGGACACGATGAGCTACAGGAGATGCATTGAGCCATGTGACAGGTTCATCGCAGGAGGAGACACTCATGATAGGTGCGTGCAATGTTTGGGCCTACAGCATGCCCAAGCGGCGCTTAGCGGCCTTTCTGATTGTCGACACTGTGATAGCCTACGGCTAAAAGCACTGCACTCGAGGTTCGCGGCATTCTCAAATAAAGTAGGCCTCGCGTCTAACCCCCGCTATCCCATTTCTGCGGTTGCCGAGGCACCGCACGAGACGGTCGCTTGGGGTGACGCATGCGAGCTGAGGCGTTTAGAGGGCGAGTCAACGGAATTTTCTCCTTTTCTCTCGCTCTCTCCGGGCCATGTGCAAGCGCTCGAAGAGCGCTACGGGGATCCCGTGGTCTTCGTTATTGACAATTTGCGGCCTACCCCGGAAGCTCGCGATGCGATGTCTTTCGGTTGTATACCGTATGATGAAGACGTGCTGTCCACAGCAGCCTCCGATAGGTGAGCTATATAGCGTACTGCGCGCTATTTTCATCAGATTTTATTTCCTTCAGGAAGCGAATCATCTGTCGCCCGTAGGAAAGCAAAAAAAAAGAAGGTCGTGTTCTTAGCTATTTCTCAAAAAGAGCAGTTTACTCCTCTTCAGCGGACACGATGAGCTACAGGAGATGCATTGAGCCATGTGACAGGTTCATCGCAGGAGGAGACACTCATGATAGGTGCGTGCAATGTTTGGGCCTACAGCATGCCCAAGCGGCGCTTAGCGGCCTTTCTGATTGTCGACACTGTGATAGCCTACGGCTAAAAGCACTGCACTCGAGGTTCGCGGCATTCTCAAATAAAGTAGGCCTCGCGTCTAACCCCCGCTATCCCATTTCTGCGGTTGCCGAGGCACCGCACGAGACGGTCGCTTGGGGTGACGCATGCGAGCTGAGGCGTTTAGAGGGCGAGTCAACGGAATTTTCTCCTTTTCTCTCGCTCTCTCCGGGCCATGTGCAAGCGCTCGAAGAGCGCTACGGGGATCCCGTGGTCTTCGTCAATGACAATTTGCAACCTACCCCGGAAGCTCACGATGCGATGTCTTTCGTTTGTATGCCGTATGATGAAGACGTGCTGTCCACAGCAGCCTCCGATTCGGAGGATTTATTGGGCGAACTGTGCAGTTCTCTCCCTCCGAGTGGACAGGAGAAACGCACCTCCCCGTCTTACAGTGAACTATTAGATGTTGTAACGCGCGCTGTGGATAAGCTGGGGTTAGAGTGGGATAGTGAGCCGGCGCAAACTCAGTCCCAGTCGAAACTGGATGATCGATTTTCTCCAGCCGCACTCCGTCTCAGCCCCGTAGGCCTCTCCAGTGGGCAGGTCCATGGCAGGGTTAGTGTCAGCTGAGCGCCATCTTTGGCTTACTCTCACTGACTTTAAGGAGAAGGACAGAACTTTTCTCCTGGAAACCCCCATTTCGAGTGATGGTCTGTGATGAACTGACCGAAGGGGTTACCCCCGCCACTCTTAAAATGTACGTGGCGGCCATATCGGCAGGGCATGCACTCGTAAGAGGTGCTTCGGTTGGTCGTCACACCCTGGTGTCACGTTTTATGCAGGGTTCGAGACGGCTTAGGCCTTTCCGCCCAGCCCGAGTTCCTTCTTGGGACTTATCGAGAAGTTACTGACCCTTAAGAGGGTAGGGGACCTGCAGGTTCTCTCCATTAGTCCTTCATGTATGGACTGGTAAAAGTCTTTTTGCGACCTAGGCCTGATTATGTTCCGAAGGTCGCTTCAACTCCGTTTCGCTTTCAGCAAGTGGTCCTGGAGGCTTTTTCCCCAGCCGAGAAGGGGTCAGTTGCCCTGAATCTCTGTCCGTTTAGGGCACTTAGGACCTACGTTGACCGCACGGCTCAGTGGCGTAGATCTGATCAGTTGTTCGTTTTATCACAAAGCCCGGAAAACAAACGCTGTAGTCCAAACGAGCCGTTTGCTGTAGTTCTTGAAAAGGGATTTTTAAAAAACTAAATATCTCCCTTTGGAGTGGACTTTGAGATTTGTAACTTTCTAGATCTTTTTAATGCCCAAACATACACACTACACACTGACTAAAATTAAAAAATTTAAAAAGCATAATAGGACCCCTTTAAATACTGAAACGTTAATGATGCTGATTCAAAACGACAATGCCGGTGATTGACAGTCAAAACAAAGCGCGGTTTGAACGCCCCGCCCCCGCAGCTGAACTGGAAGTTTTGACTGGTTTTTTACCCGAATCAGACCTGTCTGTTATTTCCTGAAGCGCAGGGTTCCACCCCAAGAGTTTGAAAAGTGCCCGTCAAACGCTCGGTTTCTCCATCGGCGCCTCCTTTTGTCTTTTTTTTTGTACTTTTGGTGAAAAATAAATGTAGCGAAGTTGAATACTTTAGTTTTATTTTACTCTAGTAAAAGTACCACAATTTAAATATACTCAAGAAAGTAGAAAACATTTAAAAATGTACCCAAGTACTGGAACGAAAGTATTTGTAGTTACTTTCCACCTCTATGTAAGAGCCGTGCTTGCACAGGATCTGCGCGATCCTCTTCACTAATATTCTCGGTTTAGAAAAAAACAACAAACTGGGCCAGCTAACCAATCTGAGCCCATTGAGTATTGCTCGGGGAGGGGCTTCATAAAACCAGGAAATGATCAGAACATCGGAGAAGGGACAGGTGTTGTTTTTTTTTTAAATGAAGCATTAACACATGTTAGACTGCACCCTATAAACACAATCAAGCCTAGAAAGAAAAAAAAACGGTCAACCACCCCTTTTAACAGAACATGTGCTTACCTGTAGTGTACTTGTCTAATAAAGTACTGGATAATAAGGTAACCACATGGGTTAGGTTTAGGGATAGGTTCAGGGTTAGTATTTATTTATTACCCACTTATTCTAATTACTAAAACAAGTACATAGTATGTACATGTGGAACAGGACAGGGTAAAAAAGTGCTACTTTGAAACTTCGCACATCAGCTAGCTGTGGTTTCACTGTTTTTTTTCTAGGATTGATTGTGTTTATGGGGTGCAATCTAACATGTGTTAATGCTTCGTTTTTTTTTTAAATGCATTATTTTTCACATAATTTACCTTTATTCCACACCGCTCTGTCCCTTCTCTGAAAAACGCACTGATCATTTCCTTCTTTTATGAAGCCCCGCCCTCAGAAATAGGCGATGGGCTCTGATTGGTTAGCTAGCCCAGGGTTGTGATTGGTTAAACCACCTCTAGTGCCGTCTAAACGTCCCGCCTCTTACTTCATTGACATGTGCTCCGGTTGTATTGTAAACAGCATCGTTAATATCTCTTATCAGTTTGAGCCCGGTTGAGAAGTAGAGGATATTATTGAAGAGGATCAGGCAGAACCTGTGCAAGCACGGCTTTTAATGGTAGGCCTATGTTTGTTTGTTTTTTGTTGTTGTCTCATACTTTTAGATACGCTGTTATTTGTAAATGCTACTGCTTATGTTAGCTTTTAATATACTGTTTTATCCTGATTAAAGCTTTAATACAGTAC
>NW_015505253.1:761595-768992 GCF_001515645.1 Sinocyclocheilus grahami | reverse complement strand
AAGTTTTTCACGTGCACCTTAATTTTTCCTTTCCTTTCTCTAAAGCAGGCCAGCATGGCCCCGCCCCCTTTGCTGCCTTTTCCCGAGGGCGGGGTTTATCAGGGTTTGTTATGTCACGAACCCGGGAAGTAACTTCTTGTAGTCCCTACCAGTCGTTTTTGTAGGCATTAAACTGACAGAATTTTAAAAGACGATATCTCCGTTTGCGTTGAACTTTCAGCTTCGTAACTTTGTAGATATTGTTTATGTTCAAACAGCAATATTACACACTAACGTAAAAAAAAAGTGAAGGCTAGTGAAGTAAAAACACACTGAAGGCTCATGCATGCAGATACTGAATGTGCAAAACTATGACTATAAAACAACACTGCATGTGCCTATGTGCCTTAACATTTACAATTTAAAAGAGATTATTTAATCAACAAAATCTACTTTGAGATGTCTGTAACATATTTTTCTTTTTTAATTAGTGTGATGTGAGACCATTCTCATCTGACCGTGCCTTGGAAGATGAAGCAGTCTACGCTAACATGTGAAAATAAGAACACATGTCGTCCTACTAGAAATGAAATTACACATACTGAGAAAGACCAAAGAGGCAAACAAAATTTTGTTGACTTTTGTAGATCTGATATGCACAGAAAATGTTCAGAGCCAAAAATGCCTTGCAACTGAAAAAAAAAAAACATACTGTGTGTGAGTCTAATACATTCAAAAGGTTTTAATATATAAAGAATGTTTCTAAAAACAAAATATATTTATATTTACATTTAGTCATTTAGCAGACACATTATACAAAGTGATTTTAAGGCTAGTGAAGTAAAAACACACTGAAGGCTCATGCATGCAGATACTGAATGTGCAAAACTATGACTATAAAACAACACTGCATGTGCCTATGTGCCTTAACATTTACAATTTAAAAGAGATTGTTTAATCAACAAAATCTACTTTGAGATGTCTGTAACATATTTTTCTTTTTTAATTAGTGTGATGTGAGACCATTCTCATCTGACCGTGCCTTGGAAGATGAAGCAGTCTACGCTAACATGTGAAAATAAGAACACATGTCGTCCTACTAGAAATGAAATTACACATACTGAGAAAGACCAAAGAGGCAAACAAAATTTTGTTGACTTTTGTAGATCTGATATGCACAGAAAATGTTCAGAGCCAAAAATGCCTTGCAACTGAAAAAAAAAAAACATACTGTGTGTGAGTCTAATACATTCAAAAGGTTTTAATATATAAAGAATGTTTCTAAAAACAAAATATATTTATATTTACATTTAGTCATTTAGCAGACACATTATACAAAGTGATTTACAAATGAGGACAATAGAAGCTATCAATACCAACAAAAGAACAATAATATACAATATGTATAGTGCTATTGAGTTTAAATGTCATTCCAAGTAATCAAATTGAAAAATATATAAGTATTACAGTAGTAAAATGAATTGTAAATATGACGTTAAAGGGTTAGTTCACCCAAAAATGAAAATTCTGTCATTAATTACTTACCCTCACGTCGTTCCAAACCCGTAAGACCGCCGTTCATCTTCGGAACACAAATTTAGATATTTTTGATGCATCCCGAGAGAGCTCTCTGACTCTGATGCGGAGGAGACGAATTGTTGAATAAAGTCGTTGTTTTCATTTTCTTTTGCACACAAAAAGTATTCTCATAGCTTCGTAAAAATTACGGTTGAATAAATTTAGCATTACTTCACTTGCTCACCAATGGATCCTCTGCAGTGAATGGGTGCCGTGAGAATGAGAGTCCAATCAGCTGATAAAAACATCACAATAATTCACAAGTAACCCACACAACTCCAAGAATGCAAGAATGTAGTTTTTGGGTAAACTATTCCTTTAATGTATAGCCTATTCATGTTATGTGGTATTGGTTAGCTTGGGAGTGTTAAACCAATACCACAAGGCATGTAATCGGCAACACACTTTAAGATTGTTGAAGACTTGCTGTCATGTTCGATTCTAGGCTATCTTCTATGCAATAATTCTATGCTATCTTGTATGCAATTATAAGGCAGTTACAATTGTATACTGGGCACTAAATGCTTGTGATATGATTCTACCAGCAGTTAGTACACATGGTATCATGTTCCTCAATTCTACACCAGCTGGCAGATTGTCGTGCAGTTCCTGATGAACATTTCTGTTTTCAAATAAATAAGAGGTTTCATTTCCTATTCTTTGTATAGCAAAAAACTTGCAATCTTAACTAGCACGATCACATCGTGTTATGGTCTTTAACTGTAATTTTTTACCTAAACCTCTAACTACTTGATAAAATGTATGTTTTCTTAAAGTATTTATTGTTATTGTATTAATTGTTTCCCAACTCAAAGTCTTATTCTGTACCTGTAAAGCTTATAAAAACAGATCTTTTCTACAGAAATGAAAGTGAAAGTGTAAAAGTTAATTATTATAAATTGTCTCCAGTCAGTTTTATTGTGAGATTCTGTGACTAAATCAGCAACAATAATATTAGCAGCACATAAAGGAATAAACACAAGACTCAAAATTTCCTGAGCCCTCCTTGTAATTATTAAAACTAATAAAAGTAAAAAATAAAATAAAATAAAAAACACCAATATGGCACATATTCAAATAGATACCACAGAATAGACTTCTGCAAGATTGCATTGTTTGAACTATGAACATTTATATTTTCAGAACGTACACTCTCAGAAAAAAGGTACAAACTGTCAATGGGGTGATATTGTGATATTCAGGAGATTGCTGGCTCTAATACTGTGCATTGTGTGGTTTTTGGCCCCCCTGGGAAATCAGGAAGTGGCCTTAGATTAACTTAAAATGGGTGTTTTGATTGGTACGCAGTCTGCAGTATGGGATTGGCTGATGAATGTTCAGATGCAAAACAGGAAATGGTCAAAGGCTGCCTTTGTCATTTGGCACTTAATCATTGTGCTGTTAAGGCAAGGGTGTGTTTAGTGTTACTCGAGTGTGCACTCGAGCAGTCTTTTAGAGTGCACCATATATGCAGGCAATTTAAATGTATTAAATAGATATTCAATCATAAATAAACTGAATTATAAGAATAATAAATCCAAATAAACTCAAAATACATTTCAGTAAAAATCATGGTATGTATTTGGTCATGGTATAACCACAAAATCCTTTAAGGAAATAAGGTCAAGTTTTGTTTTGTTTTGTTTTTATAAATTACTGTGGAAAGAAATCACATTTAGATAACCAACATTGTTATTTTCAAAAGACATCAAAATCAGAAGGTACTACAAGAGAACATTCTTATATAGGCTACACTTAATGGATTGTGACAAAAATCTCAAAATCTCCCTTATGTACAACTAACATTGTATCACATTTCCACTTCAAATTGACAAACTAGTATGAAAATAAATTCATGGGTGCCATCTAGTGGCTGATTATACAAATTAATCAAGTCCATTTAATGAAGGCCTAACCATATTTTGAATCAATCAATCAAGAGGTTTAAAGCCATATAATTAAGTAAAGCTGTGTCATGTATTGAGAATGACCCAATGCATTTCTTTAGTTCTTTACTTCTTAGTTCATTACTATAACTGATATTCTGCAATCTGCAACTATTTACTACATTCGATCCATATAGATTCATCCTTTGAAGAAAAATTAAACAATAGACACGTCTTCATATTTCCAGATTAAATACTAAATTTAGATTTAAATTAAAAAAAAAAAGATTTTTTTTTTAATCTATGACTGAATCATCATTATTTATATGTGGTTAGAGAATTTATATACAATTTCAAGGGATAGTTTACCTGGAATTAATCTGGAATCATGTTATAATTTACTCATGTCGTTCCAAATCTGTATGACTTACTTTCATCTGTGAAACATAAAAGGAGATATTATTAGATATTTTTGAGCCAATGGTTGGATTTAGCAAGAAAATAAAAACAGCATAATTCATAGCATCCTGTCACACCCCATTAGGCTGTTTTGTGTTTCCTTCCCTCATGTGCCCATGACCTAGTTCCCCCAAAAGCCTGAGCCCACCGCTGATGGAGAGCCAGAGCCTACTGCGACCGACGAGCTGACGAGTTGCTTGAGACGTCAGACCAGGTGCGAAAGCCGACAACTGTGCACATGCTGGTGGATGATGCAAGGGAGCACGAGGGCTCTGAGGAAAGCCCTGCCGTCAGCACCACCGCTGAGGGTGAGCTGCTGCTGGACTCTGTGGACTTATTTGACTTTGTTTTGGATATATATGTAGACATGCCTCCTATTCTCTCGCTTTCGTCTGAACTATCTGTCTGCCCTGAACTACCTGCCTGTCCTGAAACGACCACGGAGGTCGTTCCCCTATCGCTGGCGCTCCCGTTGCTGGGAGTGGCCTTGTGGTGTGTGTGTGTGTGGGCAGTATACACCATTCCTAAGCCCCCTGTATCCTCTGTCTCCTGGCAGCCCCTCTGCTCGCCCTCAGCCCACCATCTGTGCGGTGGGATCGCCGCGGGTCTGCCAGTCTCCACCGGCATCATGGCTGGAGGATCCCTTGTCTCCGCCTCCAGCCTCTGAGTCCAGGACTCCACCTCGGCCCTTCGACCCAGCAGCTCCACCATGGCTCCTAGCTCCCTCCTCTCCGCCGTGGCCCATCAGTCCACCAGCTCCGCCGTGCTCCACTGTTCCTCTGGCTCCACCTTGGTCTGTCATCGACCATCCGCTGCCTCGGGACTCCACTCCTCCAGCTACACCTCGTCCCTCCATCCCTCCAGCTCCGTCAAGTTCCTCCTTCCCTTCGGCTCCACCTCAGTCCTCTGTTGCTCCTGCTCCACCACGGCCTTCCGGATCCACGCCTCCACCTCGGTCGCTGGAGCCATCTGCTCCGCCTTGGCCCTTCGGATTCTCCCCGTCACCCTGGCTCATCGGCTCTCCGTCTCCACCTCGGGCTCCACCACCACCTACTATGCCGCCGTCGGTTGGCCCCCTGGAGTCAGCAGCCCTTCCTCCACCATGGCTCCTCCCTCCATCGGCTCCACCGTGGGCCACCATCATGGCTGCAGCCTGGGTCCCTCCTGTCTTCTCCCTCCATCTGATCTGCCCTGGTTCCTCCTTTTTCCTCCATGGCTCCTCCCTCCATCGTCTCCTCCCTGGACTCTGTTTGTCGTCCTCCTCCCGGGTGTCCACGAGCTTTCCCTCATGTCTGATTGTGTCATTCTGTTCACCTGTGTCCTATTGATTAGCCTTGTTAGCACCCCTACTTAAAGGGGTCATATGATGCTGCTAAAAAGAACATTATTTTGTGTATTTGGTGTAATGAAATGTGTTTATGCGGTTTAAGGTTAAAAAAACACATTAATGTTTCTATATGGCCCGCCTTTCTGAAACGCGTCGATTTTTACAAAGCTCATCGGTCTGAAAAGCAAGGTGTGTTGTGATTGGCCAGCTATCCAGTGTGTTATGATTGGCCGAATACCTCAAGTGTGTGACGGAAATGTTATACCCCTTACCATATTGTGATGATGCCCTGTCAGGCCGGGGCGATGATTCAAAAACATGAAAACCCATTATAAACGAGGCATTCGTTGCATCCAGTGGGGACATAATTATGGATTATAATGACTTATACTGTCTTTTTACGCGTTGTGTTGCATCGCGCCGCGTAAACATAAAATTATGTCTGCATTTGTGATTGGAGAATTGGTGAAAGCCGATCCGGCAATTCACAGCGCAAAGTTGTTGTATTTCCTCAGCAATCAGCACGGATCAGCTCTAGGCATGACGAAGCGGATATCGTCCTCTTTTGGAAGGCCAAACAAAGTAGTTTCGCTTTCACAACGAGACACACAGCGCCTTCACGACATGGCGGCTGCAACAATACTACAGCGAGAATAAAAGTTACGCCTTCTTTCTTTGTGTGAACATTTGGGTGGCGTTATGCAAATCTTCCCACATAGTGATGTAGATATGTGGGGGCATGTTAGAACGAGCAGTTTTAGGTAGGCATGGCTGACTCTTAACTTTTATAAAGAATATCTCTTTGGATTTGAGACTTTAGTCTTTGCAACTTTACAGATCTTCTTTATGCACCAAGAGCTTGTAACACTCCAAAGAGAAAGGAAAATTTGAAATCGCATCATATGACCCCTTTAAGTTCAAGTCTGTTCGTTCTGTCTTCGTCCGGTATTGTGAATGTTCCCTACGTGTGTCACCTGCCTGCCTGCTGTAAATTAACCTTCTGTGGATTTATTAAAGTGTTATTGGAAATTCTTCATCGTCTTATTTGTGCGTTTATATCACCGTAGCGGTGACAGATCCAAGTAAACTGGTAGAATGGGAAAGATACGACACATTTTTCCCTTAAATAATTATTTCTAAGCATCCTAGATAATGATCAACTGATAACAAAAGCAAAATACAGTAGTGCTCTGGTTGTTGTTAATCTACTGACTTAAAGACAATGCAAAGAAAAAAAATCACATCAGAAACATCTCACGAATATGACCATCAAGTTTAGCTGTACTGTTTCATGCGACACAGGCATGTCATTGTCAGATCACAGATTTCCTGTTACCACCTAACAACCTATTGCACAGAAATACAAAAAGTAAATCATTTCTTTCATTATAGCTGCATGCATAAACATGCAAAGGAGTTTTTAAAGCATTAACCTTTGGCCAACACAGACTTTGCATGAAAAATAATGAATTCAATAAATGAATTCATGTCTGTAACTTGCAGGTGGGACCTTCAGCCTTCCTGAATATGTACGGCACAGGAAGTGAGGCTGTAACAGATGTGTGAAAAACATTTCGCTGTCTGACATGTAAATAGATTGTGCTTTTGATAGGAACAACAATATTGTAGGAAGCCACTGGTCTCTGAGCAGCTCCGAGGTAAGTCACAGGTGACCAAACAAAATAGTATAGCATTTATTTTAAAAGTTGTTAGTGATCGTGATCACCCAAAATGACAAAACAGGACTGGCAAGACTTGTATATATGTATATGTATAAGCGTTCTTGTTTCAGTATTTCAGCATGTCTGGGGAAATGTTCATCATATTAAATAAGCTGTCTTGTTGCTTGCATTGAATGTAACATGTAAAAAATACGTACAGACAAGTTTTTCGAAAAAGTGAATTAAGTGATGTTGTATATAATAAGCAACAGAAAACAACATTTGATCTATTGCGAATGTAAAAGATCATTGTTTTTCAAATTTATAGACAGAGATATGCTATTCCATGATGTCATATTTGCTGCTGTCTTCTTTGCTTTTTACTCCTCAGGTAACACATTTACTCTCATTTTCAGTCTTGTGTTTCTATTTGTATCATATTTTATCATATCAGCTAAAAGCCTTAAGCTTAAAATGTATACATGGGTCAAAATGCATACTTTTTTT
>NW_015505253.1:760303-761585 GCF_001515645.1 Sinocyclocheilus grahami | reverse complement strand
TTTTTTTCCACTATATTTCTCAAAATAGCCTTTGATGATATTTTATGATGTTTAAGTTTTGCTATTCTTATATGTGTTATTTTGTGTGTTTATTATATGGGCCATTTTTATGTCAGTTTCCATCTGTTATCTATGTTTAATGTTAAGCATCATGATATTGTTCGAATTTACAAAAGGAATTTCACTGAAATTATTTTGCTGAAAATTAATTTTGTAATCTAAAAAAAAATCCTTTCATAGAATCATTTTTACTAGCAGTCTCAAATTTCTGAACCCCAGTAAATAACAATCGGTCTAAATTATTATTAAAATGGTTTTTGTTTTTTTTTAATCGACAAAAGTTTAATTATAAACAATTTGCACTTAATTGTTTCCATAAGTGCATTTTAAGTAAAAATGTATGTGATCTGTCACGTGTCAGCATTAATGCAGTGAACACTGATGTGTTAAACGATCTTGTTTCAGTGGCGACAAGATGACGAAGTGTGCAGTTTCATTATCAGTACTAATATGAACTCACATGATTGCTGAATTTTTGCTCACCAAGATTAATTGACTTAAATATCTTTATCCATGAGCAGCATAAAATTTGTGTTCTTTGTCGCAGGAAAGGCTCACACTCAAAACTGGGTAAAGCAGTGGCCAGGTGAGGTGTACAGCACACCCGGAGAAAACATCACCATACACTGCCAGGCTCATGGAGACATTCAGGAAGCTAAGTGTTTAGTAAACTGGTACATCAAGAACAGACATGGGAAATATGTCAGCATTAACAAACTAGCTCAGTTTAGTGGGAGACATTCTGAAGACAAAAAAGAAAGCCACTGGCGCCAGAGCTTTACCCTGACGTCCCTAGAGCTCAACGACACTGGCAGATTCTACTGTAATTACTTGTGCAGAATTAATGGCACACATGAGCAGTACTATGGGACTGGGACTCGACTTTTTGTACATTTTAGGACTGAAAATGTGACTAAAGTTAGCCCACTGTGTACCTTCAATAAGACAGGTAAGGTTAATGTTGCATCAATTTCTAGTTTTGGTACAAATGATAATTTAGATCATTTCTAAGTTTCTCTAGTTGTTTCTTATTTCTCTTTTTTCAGGTGAAGTGGAGGGTGAATCCAGAGTATACTTGTTTTTCCTATTTCTTGTTTTAATTGTTTTATTGTCTAAATTTGTTGTATTTATATTTATGACTTCGGTTGCACTTTTTTCTCCTCATTAAATCTAACTCTCCTGTTTCCTCTATGCAAGGTTATTTATATTAAGTTTATTTATA
>NW_015505253.1:758731-760249 GCF_001515645.1 Sinocyclocheilus grahami | reverse complement strand
ATAATGATTTCTGAAGGATAATGTGACAGTGAAGACTGGAGTAATGATGCAGAAAATCCAGCTTTGCATCACAGGAATACATTACATTTTAAAATATATTGAATAGAAAACAGTCATTTTAAATTGTGATACCATTTCACAATATTACTGTTTTACTGAATTGTTGACCAAAAAAATGCAGCCTTGGCAAATATTAGAGACTTACAAATATATATATATATATATATATACATATATAGATAGATAGATATATAGATAGACCCAAAACTTTTGAACTGTAGTGAATAAAAGGACATTGACTGAATGAAAAAATCTAGTGCATTCAGAGAGGTAAAGTACAGCACAATGCTTTAGGGGAAAATGCACAAGAAGATGAAAAACATAATATATCTTCGAATCATATTCAAAACTCCCTTCAGTTTTTCAGTTTAATAACTGTGAAAGATCTGAATCATTGTGTGCGCATTACTGCTCCCACACGGTGTGTCTTTAGACGGCGAGCAGTCGCTACATTCATTTCACAAGAATTTTTTGTGCACATGCTGGTGGATGACAGAAAAAAATGTTTTTTTTCAACATAAAATGCACTGGTGTACCACCTTCGTATGAGGTTTGATATTTATACTGAAACCCATGTGGTCCTACAGCACATGCCATAACTGCTGAAACCAGTCAGTTGCGGTTTAGTCACCAACAGATTCATTAAACTTCAATTAGAATCTATCAGTGTCTTTGGGAAAAAAACATTTGCTGACATGCAGTAGGCGTTAACTGCATAACCTGTTCGCTGAGAGGTATATGTGAACATTAAAATCAATGGAAATGGGCATAGAGAAGTTTCTTCAGTTTTACGTCTCATTATTTTACCAGTTGTAAGATGATGATGAATACTTTATATTATAATTATATTATTGTATTATATATTATTTTATAAATATTAGTAGTAGTAGTAGTATTAAAGTCCTTGTTAACCTCATCTAACACAGTGGGTTTACACATTTATTTAAGTTGTGGTTAAACTAAAAGAAAGTTTTAATATTAAGTGTATTTAATTGAATGCATATTTAAAAGAATAGTTCACACAAAACACTTGCTCACCAATCGATCTCTGCAGTGAATGGGTGCCGTCAGAATGAGAGTCCAAACAGCTGACTAATAGTAATAATAATAATCCACAGTCAACTTGTTTGAACCAAGAGAGAAGTATGCACAGACAAAGCACTGTTTACAACAGAAATCAGTTTACGACAGTTCTAAACAAATGTTGGTGGAGAGGACAACATGTCACTGGAGGAAGCGTTATTATGGATTATGTAGTATTTTGGCCAGAAAGTGACGGTTTAAAGTGAAAACAGCTTAATGATGAATTCGTTTTTCACAAACACGCAGTTTAAAACATTTGTAAAGAAAGTGCAAAAGCGACTCACCACAAGGGGGAGGCGTTGACCTTTATGGCCACAGCGGTTTCAGCTCCAGGGGCCTGAGATAAGCCGAGAGAGAGAGAGCGAGAGAGAGAGA
>NW_015505253.1:736916-758720 GCF_001515645.1 Sinocyclocheilus grahami | reverse complement strand
GAGAGAGAGAGAGAGAGAGAGAGAGAGAGAGAGAGAGTCATATGACAAGGAGGAGGGGTGTGCTCACTATCAAAACACTTTCTCCTACGTCTAAAATGAGCTTTCTAAAACACCACCGAAGACTTTTTACCTGAGGATTTTATCGCCTCGTGACCTCACGACAACTTCAATGCCTGAGAGAAAGAGTTTTCAAAGGATTTAACAAAATGATCGCATCTTGTGATGAATCACATGTAGAAGGGAAAGGGAAAACTCATCTGGACAGTAATGGACCCGTTGGGAAGTTTAAGGGAATGAAGGGGAATAACAGCGTCGCACCTGTGACCTCACCTGAGTCTGCCTGCGCGCGCATCTCGCTGCCGGGAGTGATGGACGCAGAGGGGCGAGTGGACGAATCTAGGCTCAGGATGCATATATTTAAAAACGGTAATACTTAATCATATTGTTTGAACAGGTTAAGACACTAGAAATGAATCACTATTAAACATGACCACCAGCCTCCTAACGTGACACACTGCAAAAAAAAAAAAAAATCTTACTTCGTGTTTTTGACTTGCTTTTCAAGCAAAATATGAAAACAATCTTGAATCAAGATGCATTTACTTGACAAGTAAAATGACTTAAGATATTAAGTCTTGTTTTTAAAAAAAAGTTAGTTTTTTGTTTAAAACAAGCAAAAATATCTTCCAATGGGGAGATTATTTTTTCTTGCCCCATTGCCAGATATTTCATTTACTTGACAAGTAAAATGACTTAAGATATTAAGTCTTGTTTTCAAAAAAAAGTTAGTTTTTTGTTTAAAACAAGCAAAAATATCTTCCAATGGGGAGATTATTTTTTCTTGCCCCATTGCCAGATATTTCTGTTTAAGGAAAAAGTAACACAAATTTAGATTTTTTTTTTTTTTAAAGAAAACAAGACATGATATCTTAAGTCATTTTACTTGTAATATTAGTTAATTCATCTTGATTCGAGAATTTTCAGATATTTATACTCAGTGTTGGGGGTAACGCATTACAAGTAACGCGAGTTACGTAATCAGATTACTTTTTTCAAGTAACTAGTAAAGTAACGCATTACTTTTTAATTTACAAGAGGATATCTGAATTACTTTTTCAAATAAGTAACGCAAGTTACTTGTTTCCCCAATTTATTAACTGACAGCTCTCCTGTCCCCATGCTGAGAGAAATCAGATGTAACTGTAGTTTAAAATAAATATGAATACGCATGAATTCATCTCACTCACAAAAAAAACAAAACACGGATTCAGTATTCCTCAAAATGAATAAAAATAATGCACCTCAGAATATGACGCAAACCTGCAATAATTAAATGTTAAACAACACAAATATCCTTTATGTATTTAATCCCATTCTATTTGCTTCTGACCTTCGATGATACAGTTCAACCATACGAATAAGCCAAAATGACTCTAGACAAACATTTGTGTGTTTTTTTTATTGCTGAAGTGTGAAATTTTTTCTTCTGCATTCTACTGTACGGACATAAATGTACTTTCCCTTCCGCCTGAGGCTTATTCATTTCACTTTTGGTGTGAAATGCTTTTATATTTGCCAAAAATATAACTTTTTTTATTTTAAAAACAAAAAAGCAAGCCCTGTCCAGATTTAAAAAGTAAAGCAAAAGTAACGTAACGCATTACTTTCCATAAAAAGCAACCAAGTAACGTAATTAGTTACTTTTTTATGGAGTAATGCAAAGTATGCATTGCTTTTAAAAGTAACTTTCCCCAACACTGTTTATACTAGAAAACAAGACAAAAATACTAAGTAAGAAAATATTTTTTTTTGCAGTGCAGTATAAGTTGTAGGTCAAATATAATGTGTACATATAAAAGATTTACAGGACAATTTTCAGGTAAGAAAGAATCATTTCTTGACTGATTATGGATGGAGCTGATGATGGGGGATGACATAATTTACTACAATAATTTCAACACAACATGTTAAAGCTTATCCAGTAGTGGGTTAAGTTTTCACAACAGCATCTTTAAGTCGGAGTTACAGATTTTGAATTATATGGGATTTTTTCACATTAAAAATTTGAAGCCAGTTCCTCTACTGATTCTATTTAAGATCCTAAAGTATAGATCATGAAAAAAAATTAGTTGATCCAGTAGAATCATATGTCTTTCTTGATGCCTAAAAGATTGATTACAAACTGAGAAACTTATTTTTTTCTTTTTGTGCCAAATTTTGATAAATGGCTTAATATACATATATTAAATATGTCTTGGTGAAAATAAAAATGCAGAAGGGCTTGTGTGAGTGTTGATGTCAGTGGAAATCCCTAGTATTATAAACAAACAAATGTGTTTGTGTATTTACTGATGCTGTTATCTCTAGCAATCGATTTAACATTTGATTATATTCAAAGGGAAGTATTTAACATATAAAACAGCTGGATGACTGTCTGGAATTACTGGCTCACTCAAAGGTCGTCTTCTTTTCAAGTGCTGGTCAAGTGATGTGTTTCTCAACAAACAGATGAAGAATGGCCTCTTAGTAATAGTGAAAGCTATAGAATCTGTGCTGTGTTGAACTACAATCATAAGATTCATGCTAACAGGATTAGTCATACTTAAGATGTGACAACAGACAGCATGGTTGTAGTTGAATGCAATGCTCTTTCAGGGTCAAACAAGACTATAGAGGCAACCTTTCACAAGCGGCTGTCATAGTTTCACATTGGAGTAGTAGATCTTTTATCAGGTGTGTTTAATTTTTGTATCAAATAATAATAGTCTGATATCTGCAAATTAGCCATGTCAGTTATTAGAGCAATTAGACTATCCCAGAGCCCTACTAGCAGCTCACCCTCAGGCCATCCAAGATGTAGATTAGTTTGTTTCTTTATCTAAACAGATAGCATCGCTTGCTCACCAGTGGGTCCTCTGCAGTGAATGGGTGCCGTCAGAATGAGTGTCCAAACAGCAGTGCTTGATCTGTGTATATTTCTCTCCTGATTCAAACAAGATGAATTTTTCACTATGACTTGTATTTTAGCTGGAAGCAATGGTTTGAAGTTAAAAACATCTTAATGATGGATTTGTTTGATACAAACACGCAGCTTTTGACTTCACAAGTCATTAATTGATGGACTGGATTCGTGTGGGTTACTTGTGTATTATTGTGATGTTTTGAACTCTCATTCTGACGGCACCCATTCACTGCAAAGTGTCTACTTGTGAGCAAGTGATGTAATTTTAAATTTCTCCAAATCTGTTCAGATGAGGAAAGAAACTAATCTACATCTTGGATGGCCTGGAGGTGAATACATTTTAATTTTAAATATTTAAAGCAGGTGTCCGCGGGTCCCTAAAAAGTCTTAAAATGTCTTAAATAACGTTTTCCTAATATAAGGCCTTAAAAAGTCTTAAAATGTCTTAAATTCGGATTCGATGGGTCTTAATTATTTTTGGTCTCATTACCACTAAAATATCTTCAGTCTGACGGACCTAATGACTTTACAATCATTGGACAGACCGAAGATTTGTTCTTCCCGCGGTAAGTTACTGTGTCATCAGAGAGAATTGCAGTAAGTTAGCAGAATACAGAATACAAGCTCGCGCTGAGCAGTGTTGCCAACTTAGCAATTTTGTTGCTAAATTTAGCAACTTTTCAGACTACCCTAGCAACTTTTTCTTCCAAAAGCACCTAGCAACAAATTTAGCTATTTTTTTTAATTTATTTGGCAGCTTTAAGCAACTTTTGATAAGTGACTCAAACGATAAAAAGGCACAATTTACCATTTAAATTACACTAAAAAAGAGGAAACCAAAGATGCCTAGCAGTACACACGTTACAGGAATTAAGTTAGCTGCTATTTGCAATTGTTTAATAGTAATAATAATTGAATACTGTTATTTTTCATTTATGAGACACTTTGTTAGTAGCTTGATTGTTGATGAGTTACACTGTTTCTTACAGTACACTGTAAGAAAAAATATGCAGAAAAATGGAAAAGGTGCTAGTAATTTTCCAGGACATTGTCCGTTATCCGTTGTAACCCAAAAACACAAAATACAATGTGTAATTAAAAATGCAGGTACAAAAACCTGTGGAAAAATCAATCCAGAAAATTCCTTCATATTAACACAGTAGATTGTGCATTATTTTTTCTACATTTCTTAGAGTGCAGCATACAAATAAACTGCCTTAAAGTATAAAACTTAAATTGTAATCGTTCAAAAATGTGTACGTTTTCGATAATTCAATGGATTTAAAAATAGTTATTTATATTTTAATATTATATTATGCATTTATATTGCTACGAACAAATCTAAATGAACATATATAATATATGTAAATATGTTTTTGCTGAGATTTGACACAATTTTGCATCGTGATTACGTAATGACATCATCACGCAATGTCATCACAACATCATTCAGCAACTTTAGGCAACAAATCAACCTTCCTTTAGCAACTTCCCCCGAAAATGAGTTGGCAACACTGGCACTGAGGCTCACTCTGTTTGTGGTTTTTTTTTTTTTTGAGTAAGTGATTAAATTTTGTTTTATTATTTATTTATTTTATTTATTTACTTTTTTGATGGCCTTGTTGTAATCCATTCAGTGGGTCTCTAAAGTAACTCAGATCTGCACCTATTAGCGTTCATGAGATCAACTCACATTTAAAGCTTAATATTCAGCAACACTCCCTAAACTTACAACACAAGCATGTGGCACAAGAGTGTGATGTAAACATGACTACATCAGTAATGTTTAAACACATACGACATGATTCAAAGCTGGACCGACTTTCCAGCACAGACCTTCAACAACAGTCCCTCAGTCTATTTTCAGCTGTGCGTCTGAAGGCCTCTCATCTCCAAAACGCATTCCTCTTATTCAATGACATGAAAATTTGTGCAAAGTGAGCAAATTACATAAGCAGCTTTGTAAAAAGGGTATAAAGCTGATATAGAAGAGGATTAGAGGTTGTTTTGTTCTGTGTGGACTGTGCCAGCTCATTGTGAAATGCTGAATTGCTAATGCTAATGTGATGCGGACGCTGAGGTTTGACTTCTTCTCTCTGGTGTAACACATTCCTTTAAAGTGATGCAATTAAATGTTGGTATCTTAACAATGATGACGCTGTTTGTTTAGTCAATACATTTGTTTAAACTGTTTATCCATTTAATGCTAATGCATTGGCTTTCCAATCAGTTGTATTTAAGGACACTGACAAAATCAATTGACATTCCTTTGTAAGCGAGTTATCAGTTAACAGCTTTAAAGGGATTTTTTTAAAGTATTATAATAAAAACAATATGCTTGCTCTCAGCAATATTCTAGAAAAAGTTAAGATACGATCATAGTTTGTACTAATATTTTGAATCAGTTTGTTTCTTTACATATTAGATTTTCATTTTCATTTTAATTAATATTTTAGTAAATTTGTATTGATATTAGTATTTTGTTTGATTTTTGTCAATTTTAGTAGTTTATCTATCTATCTATCTATCTATCTATCATCTATATATATATATATATATATATATATATATATATATGTATATGTGTTTATTTCAGTTTTACTTTTTATTATTTTAGTAGGCCTAGGTAATATGATTAAACTAAATTAAAATGAGAAATTTTGCCCGGAATAAAAAGTGTTTTATATTTTACTTTTTATTTTATAGTTTACATGTTTCTTTTTTTGTCAAGTAACAATTTTTTATTGTTTTGGTTGTAGTTAACTATAATAACCCTGCTTACTTCAACAGAAAAAAAGGCAATATAATTTAATTTTATCATTAATATTTTTCTCTTTCTGTAATGCATTAAATTCTTTCTTTTTCTTTTATATTATTATTTTTATAATTTCCTATAAATTACAGCTCTCAAAAATAGTCAGTATACTTGTCAATAAAAAGGAACTGTCATCGACCATTTTAACATTTCCAGGGTTCTCAGAAGAAGTAGTTGTCAGAGTTGGGTAAACTTCTATAGTGGTGAGCGAAAACTACATCAAATATAATTAAGTTCACATTTGCTCCAATAGCAAAAGAAAAAAACCCACAATCCTCAGCCATTGTATTTGAAACACTAATGCAGCAGGATTAACCAGTTTTCTGTAAGTTATAAAGTTTAATTTGAGATATAAAATGAAAAAATACAAAATAAAAAACGAGATTTACGATGTTAATAACTGTAAGCATGTCGTTACAGTCTGTGAAAAGGGTCCATTGTGAAATAGCCCATCCCAAGCCATGTGTTCTTAGTATATTATCTTCATATGTGTGATTTGTGTTCTGTTTGTGTGATTCAGGTGGCGTGTCGCCTGACGAACGTGGTCTGGTATGGCGTTTCCTGTTTGGCATGTACCCCTGCAGCTCTACGGCTCTGGAGCGCCCCCTACTGCTGGAGCAGATGACGGTGCGCTATCAGGTCATGAAGAGGAAGTGGCAACAGCTGCTTCCTGGAGCCGTTCGTCTGCGTCTTAATGGCACTGATGGTAAATTATATTCCTGCGCAGAACAAACATTTTTAATATGTAGCGGTTGCCCCTTATCAGCTCTTACTACCTGCAATAAAATGTTCAGCCTTGATATTGAAAACCTCTGGTCTATATGTAACTGACAAGTTGTGGTGATGTTAAACCACATGTAATAATTCTATTTCTGTTTTTTTTCTCCAGCTGAACTGTTGACAGCAGTGAAGTTTTTCGACCTAAGGCAGGACAGAGAGCAGAAAAAACAGCAGTATGAGTCAGAAGAGGCCAGAGAGAAGATGTCCTTTCTGCAACTGCAGGCTCAGGTAAAACTACCTGCTTAAAGGGATAGTTCATTCTCTCATTATTTACTCCCCGTCATGTTTTTCCAAACCTGTATGACTTTCTTTTTTTCTGTGGAACACAAAAGAAGATATTTTGGTAACCCAACAGTTTTGGTTCCCATTGACTTGCATAGTATGGACAAAAAGTACTATAGAAGTCAATGAGAACTGAACCTGTTTGGCAAAATATCTTGTTTTGTGTTCCACAGGAGAAAGAAATGCATGCAGATTACAAAGAGAAAAACTTTCACAATAAGACCAGGAAGACCATATGAAGTTAAGTCAGATCCATGTTGATTTCATGCTGTCTTTAATGTGCAGGTGCTATTTGAACGGGTAACCTTTGACCTGGAAGAGCTTCAGGAGGCCATACGCATCATTGACAAAGATGTTCCCCGAACCGATCGAGATCTTCCATACTACCGGTGAGAACTTGTTTAATTTGTGCATTTTTATGTGCTAAATAAAGAACATGCCAGTCATTCTGAAAAGGTTCTAGCTTTTAAAGTTCAAATCCTAATAGTAAGTTGCAAGAGGGTGAAGAAAATATATTTTGTTGGCTCTTATTGTTTTCATATTGTTATTGAGCTCATTACCACCCTGCAGACCTTATGTATGCCTGTTTAATTTATTATGTCTGCTCATTTTCTTAAAGGAAAGACTTCCTTGTTCCTTGTTTTTTTTCCTGTGTTTAATTATTCATCTTTATGGCTAAATAAATCATTTCTATCTTGATGTACAACCCATGTTCTTGTGTAGTATAGGTGTGGAAAGGTTTCTTTTGTCAAATAGCAGAGTTCCTCAGTATTCTTTATTTCTGCTGAAGATAGTCAGTCATATCTTTCTCATACTTGTTTAAACAAACCACAAGGAGTTGCCTCATTTTTTTGCATCACTAATGTGAGCTGCCAGCGCAAAGCAAACATGTCATTGCCACACCAATTTTATCAAACAACCTTGGAGCTCAGCGTAAATAACACTCAGGAGTCTGCCTCATCATTTTACTGTGGTTAACCAGTAACTAGTTTTGAGTACAGTCAACTCAGCTCACTTTGAAAGCATACTTAAGTATCCAAGTGCATACACAATTCAAAATAAAAGCAGAAATGTTGGCTTCTAAACATTTATTAATTGTAATTATACCATCATGCTATAATTACATAAATTGCAAATATAGGCATGCAGAATAATTACTCATAAAACAAAGATGTTTAAAAGGTATAAATGATAAGTTAGAAAAAATACTTTTCAAGCTAATTTCTATATTATTTTCAAATATAAGTGAGTGTGAGTGACAAATAAGTGACGTGACATGTGGTCAAGTATGGTGACCCATACTTGGAATTAGTGCTTTGCATTTATCCCATCCAAAGTGCACACACACAGCAGTGAACACACACACACCGTGAACACACACCCGGAGCAGTGGGCAGCCATTTATGCTGCGGCGCCCGGGGAGCAGTTGGGGGTTCGGTGCCTTGCTCAAGGGCACCTCAGTCGTGGTATTGAAGGTAGGAGAGAGCGCTGTACATTCACTCCCCCCCCCTACAATCCCTGCCGGTACGAGACTCGAACCCACAACCTTTGGGTTACGAGTCCGACTCTAACCATTAGGCCACGACTTCCCCCGAAATATAGGTCATAGCATATTAAGCATTGTAAACTTTTTAATAAAAGAATGGTTCTCTTATTTAAAAGAAAAATGTTTGTTATAAACTAATATAAAATTAGCTGCAACAACAAACAAAAACTTTCTACACACCAGTCATCTTTTCCTGATAGACCAAATTTTAAAATATAAAATGATTTGAATTGAATGGGAGTGTTTTAACAGAGTAAAAACAACCTTGATACAATCATACAGTGCATACCAATTGTATCAAAGTTGTTTCTACTCTGTTAAAATGCTTCTATTCAATTTCGACTCTAACCATTAGGCCACGACTTCCCCCGAAATATAGGTCATAGCATATTAAGCATTGTAAACTTTTTAATAAAAGAATGGTTCTCTTATTTAAAAGAAAAGTGTTTGTTATAAACTAATATAAAATTAGCTGCAACAACAAACAAAAACTTTCTACACACCAGTCATCTTTTCCTGATAGACCAAATTTTAAAATATAAAATGATATTTGAATTGAATGGGAGTGTTTTAACAGAGTAAAAACAACCTTGATACAATCATACAGTGCATACCAATTGTATCAAAGTTGTTTCTACTCTGTTAAAATGCTTCTATTCAATTAAATGAGTCCTTTGAAGAATAAAGGATTGCCTGCAGAAAGGTTTCTAATCACTTGTGTTTCATCACAGGAATGAAGGTTTGGGTAACCTGCTTGTCTTGAGAGATATCCTAATCACATATGCTGCTTTTCACCCAGGTACGTGGTTGTAAATACAATATTGGGTCAATAAAATATATATTTTTAATACTTTAATTTAACAAAGATACATTAAATAGTTTACAGTGACAGTAAAGAAATGTATAAAAGTTTCAAAAGATTTCTATTTCAAATAAATGCTGTTCTTTTTGTTATCAAAGAACCTTGACAAAGAGATCACAAAAATATTAAGCAGCGCAAAAGTTTTCATTATTGGAAATAATGAAAACTGTTTCTTGAGTTGCAAATTTGAATGATTTCTGAAGGATCACGTGACACTGAAGACTGGAGTAATGGCTGCTGAAAATTCAGCTTTGCATCACGGGAATACATACAAATGTACAATATATTAAAATAGAAAGCAGTTATTTGAAATTGTAATAATATTTCATAATTTTTACTGTATTTTTGAGCAAATAAATGCAGCCTTGGTGAGAATAAGGCATGTGAAATCTTACAGACCCCAAACTTTTTTGTAGTGTTTATTTAACACTTTTATCCGGTTTAAATTTATGCTGATTTGTGATCAGATTTTTGTTTGCTGATGTCAGGCGACATCTAGTGGTTAAATTGTGAAGCACTGTGTTTGTTTCTCTGGTCTCTGCAGAAGTAAGTTACGCTCAGGGTATGAATGATTTGTGCAGTCGCTTTCTGGAGGTGCTGCACTCAGAAGTGGACACCTACTGGAGCTTCTCCTGCTACATGGAGAAGTTTTCCAAAGACTTCTGTGCTGATGGACTGTATCGCAAAATGGGTGAGTTTCCTATGTGTTTCCAAACCGTTTAGATCTGTTATTAGCACTAATAATTATACAGTTGGTAATGCTGGTCAAATGCTGTTTCTGTTGTGGTGTTTCTCAGAGTTGGAAGCCGCTTTACTGAAAGAGCTGGATCCTCAGCTACACTCTCATCTGGTCACGGACAACATGGAAAAAATCACTTTTTGTCACAGGTGGGTTTCCATTTTCTTTTTCTTTTTTTCTTCTCTTTCGGTCACTTCATTAATCTTTCTCTTTGTCTTCCATTCAGGTGGCTTCTGCTGGCTTTCCAGCGGGAGTTTGAGCACAGCGATGCTCTGCGTCTGTTTGAGATTCTCAGCTGTGATCACCTGGAGCTCATCTCACAGCAGGTGGATCGGGCTCGATATCAGGAGAGACTGGCACGCAAATACAGCCTGGGTGAGAAACCTTAACCCTATGTCTTGCGTTACAGATACCGTTTATCAAGCCTAAATGGTGAAAGATAAACACTAATATATTTCAAATGATTTTGATTTATGTCTGTGATCTCCAGAGGATGAACCTGCAGTGACGGAGCTCCAGGCCATAAACACAGACTTCACTTTTGAACTCTTCATGTGTGCCACCATCTTGCTGGAGAACAGAGAAGCTTTACTCAGCTGCAGGAACGAGGTTCAGCTCATACAGTTTACCAGCAGGTGTGGATGTGGTGTAGATTGGTTGATTGGTATGGTTCATTGTAATGTAGATTCAATTGATCTCTACGGGCAGGGTTATTATTGTTAATGAAAACTAAAACCATAACAGACATTTTTTTAATTACTTGGAAGAAACATGAACTGAAATACAGTATAAAAAAATAATTGCTATCTGGCATGGCTATATTTATTATTTTTGTTTAGGTTTAGCTAAATTAAATACTAAAACTAATGACAAAAACACAAACTTTAATTAAAGGTGCTGTATGTAGGATTGACACCGAGTGGTTGAACTAGGTATTGCAGTCCAAATTCAAAATATTGGAGAGGGTTTTTTTCACCGGGCCCCTCCTCCTCAGACTTGATGCACACGCAGGTTGCCAGATTGACAACACCAACAGGAACGAGCGCACTTGACGATGAATGAAATGAAATACACTGTGTTTCTGCCAACTGGCAACCCGGGGTGCCGAAATACAATTTGGTAAACTGGCAGTGGTTTCACAAACCAAAACAGAGACCGACATTCCGGCCCGGAGGAGAATAACTGACTGTAGCATTGTTTTTCAGTATTCAGTTAAGTATGTTAACTTAGCATGTTTCTTAAATATCTGCAAACATATTATGGTATTTTTATGCTTTAGTAGAGTCAAAGTCTTACATACAGCACCTTTAAAATGAAAACTTCAAATACAAAATATTAACAAAAACTCTAATAGTATATCAGTGATACTAAAATAACAGTATTCTCGAGGCTGTGGTTGATTGTCTTGATATGTTATTGCATTTTGTTTTGTTTAGTATGGAAAAATGTGTTTGTACTGTCTTTAAAATTAATGCAAGTTTATTTTCTATATATATTTTTTTATCTAACACTATGACTTCAATGTCACATTTAAGTGTAATATGTTTTGGGGGCTACTGTTTTCAGTCATGGAGCACAAGAATGTAATCATGCTGTCCCTGGTCAGTCTGCAGGGCAAGATGGACCTGAACAGCACCCTGAAAAAAACTGAGGAACATTTTTACAACTACTGTAAACGCTCAGCCTGGGACTATTTGAGCGGTCGCTGTCGCATGCGCAAGAGCAAAGAGGACCACTTTTTATATCAACTCCGTAACCTTTTCTCCTGAGACCAAAAGGCCTGCATGGAATTTTCCAGCAAACTGTTGTGAAAAACTCTTGACATTATGTTCCAGTGGGACTTTCAATTTATTCTAAAGAATGATGCTGCTTTTAACCGGGATTTTGTACAGGAACCAGATGGACTCCTTCCAGATAGTTCCTTCAGTATTTGATCTTAATTTATTAGGCTTCTTATTATGGTGCCGGAATTTATGCCAGAACAGCTCAAAACACTCATTTGAATCACTCTAAGATAATCAATTAAGAATTTTATGTATTTTACCCTGTAAACTAAGTAGCATTTGGGAATTTACAGATATTCGATAGTACTGAAGACTTGATTAAAGGAATAGTTCACCCAAAAATGGACATTTAAAATGTACTCACCCTCATGGCATTCAAGATGTAGATAAGATTGTTTCTCCATCACAACAGATTTGGGGAAATTTAACATTACACTTGCTCACCAATGGATCCTCTGCTGTGAATGGGTGCCGTCAGAATGAGAGTCCAAACTGCTGATAAAAACATCACAACAATCCACAAGTAATCCACACCGCTCCACTCAATCAATTAACATTTTGTGAAGTGAAAACTGTGTGTTTGTAAGAAACAAACCTATAATTAAGGCATTTTAACTTTAAACCGAGTTACAGAGATGCTTTATATGTTAAGGTGAAGGATGCAATGTCAAAATTTACTTCTTTTTGAACAGGATTTTATAGTGCGCTACAGCTGAGAAAACAGAAAGCAGAAATCCTTACTGCTGATCTAAGCGAGATATGACTTGTGAGTATTTTTCAGTCTCAGAAACATCTGGTGCCTGCGTATGGGTCACATTAGAGCTCAATATAATAATAGAAACAGTCTCAGTTCTGAGAAGATCTAGAAGACCCGCTGTGGTGTTGTCTTACCAATCGTAGAGTGCTCAAGTATGTACTGATCAGAAATAGCACGTTGAACCAGGACACCTTTCACTTTGAGACCACACTGCATTGGTTTTATTATGTAAGAGGCACAATATATAAGAGTATGGGATATTGCACATTTGGTTATTATTTATTAAAAACTGACACTATGACACAATTAGTGAGGGAGTGCTGTTCAAGTTGTTTTTTTAAGAATATGAAATGACTGACCAACACTTTTTGGGGAACGGGTACTGTAATTTTGATGCTGTCCACTATTGTTTGGATTATATTTTGAGTTTTGCACAGCATGTTTATTATGTTTTAATTCATGTAGCAATAATGAATAGACACTGCAATGTTAAACAGAATGAATGAATCCATCTGCACATTTGAATGAGGTTTGTGTTCATGTCATTCATGAACTGTTGGGTGTGTGAGAGAGAGAGGGAGTTTTATTTTAAGATTACTATGTGACATTTAAGCTGTCAGTTTCTAGTGAGTCACTTCATAAAAAATAGACTCATGCATGCTAGCCTAGTCTACTGCTATAGAATCTACTGCTCTATTAAATGTGTTTGTGAAATAAAGTGTGGTGATTTAAATGTGAATATGACTTTTTGTACCGTTTTGTCTAAATAATTACTTTTACTGTTCAAGCTGAGCTATGATGCATGGCTCTTTCCTCAAATTGATTACAAAACTAAAATCCTAGTATTAGCCGAGAAAACCTGTTTCCATATAATTTATTCATTTATTGATCATTTGTTTTTTCTATAAAATTGTGACACAGTGACTGACATCTTTTGGGCCTTTTCTAAAGCATGATGGGAAGACAAGTAGATAGTCTTATTCCATTTAATTTTTACAAATATGTAGTTTTTGACTGCATTTGCCAAGTTTAGGATTGATCTTGTTACTCAGGTTATTGTAAAAATAGAAAATTCTCAAATAAATATTTTTCTCTATTTAATAGAAAACATAAAACGTGTAATTAATTTATATAGATATATAATAATATTATTTTTTTTTATTTATATAGATATATAAATTAATTTCGACTAAATATGCAACCGTGTTGGCCAATATTTCTAATCAATTTTGATGTTTTTTTTAATCATACACAAGTTAATATTTAAAAAAAAATTCAAATAAATATTTTTCTTTAATTAGGAAATATACAATATTTAATTTATTTAGTTATATAAATTCATTTAAGCTACCTCTTTTGCTCTTCAATTGAAATTTGTATCAATTTGATCAATTTTACAATTATCGTTAGAAATTCTCAAAGAAATATGTTTACATTTATAAGAAATACTTATGTAGTTATATAAATTAACTGAGGATAAAATTGCCAATTAAATTACAACCCTGGCTGTCACCCAATAATTGTAATAAACTTTGATGTATAATAAATACATTGTTACAATCATACAAATCAGATTAATAATAATTAATAATTAAATAAATAAATAATTAATGCATCCCCCTAAGGTTGCCTACCAACATTTTCTGAAGGTTAAGAATCTCCATTTAAATATTTTTATGCTAAGTGCCTAATATAATATACAATGTTAGATGCACGTACACTGAGAGCACTGTTTTGGATTAACTTGGATTGGATTAAAGAATGTCTTAGTCATAAGTGTTTCAGTGCTTAACACTGTCTGGTGAACTTATCTCATGAGGGCATGTGTTTATCTAGCATGCTACAGCACTACCGGGCATTTTGAGGCAAAAGGCACCACAAAAAGATCTTAAAAGTTTTAAATCTGCAAAAAAAAAAAAAAAAGGGTGAGGACACTGCACTTATTGAGTTTGTGTCGTACTTAATGAAGACTGAATAACCCATGAATGAAAACAAGTGTCTTCTGTGTTACACTGCCCTGGTGTTAGCAGTTGGTTGTTACCTCGCTGTGCTTGCTCTGAATGGCAGACGTTCAGCTGGCGAGGCTGGAACACATGAGATCTGCAGCCTGGAACTTTCTCTGCGCTGTGAGGTCAGGTGACTTCATGCTGGAATCTCTCCGGCCGCCGTGGCTATATACACACAGGAGTCCAGGGCTTCTGCCTCTTGAGTCCAGCAGTGCAAAAGGCAGCAGAACGAGCTCTAGCAGGGCTTTGGCCGAGGGCAGACCCCGTGCTGAGGGACAGGACACACATTACTATCCATTACCTCTCAAGTACAACTTTTACAAGAAGGTAAAAGTTTTCTTTGAAGCTTGACTGCAAGCAGCCTGGCTGGGCGTTCTGTTGTGTCTGCTTCTGTCTGTTTCAGATTTTGACTGTTTTGGAAGTCCTGCATTAATGTTTTTTTTTTTCATTTGTTCTGATGTGCAAACTGTTACAAATAAGAGCTATTGTGTGTTCTAGACCAAATCCCACACTAAACTTACAATGTGATAAGTGTGGCGCCAGGAAGGAATTCCCAGAAGAAAAACATTTTATTTCAGTGACTTAAGTTTATTATTAGAAACTTGACATCCGAATGGATAAAGAAGATATCCAAAGTTTTCTGGGGAAGTGCCAGGAAGCATTTGAAAACCCCTGTGCTAGAAGGAGAAAAACGTTTATGCATGGAGGACACCATTTAAAGTTTAGACACACCTACTGGTTCTTTATTATTGCCTTTTCACATTTTAGAATAATGGTAAAGCAATCAAAACTATATGAGATAACACAAAGGTCATATGGGAGATAAAAAATGATTGGCAATTAAATAATATATCGTAAAAACTTCATTAGATGCTTGTATGGGAAATAAAAAAATATTTGCAATTAAATAATATATCGTAAAAACTTCATTAGGTGCATCCCAGGATGCTGGACAATTAATGAATTATATTTACTTAGTATTATTTATTATAATTAAAGCTTTAGTTTTGTAATAAAAAAACTGCACAATTTATATGTGTCTATATTTATGTGTGGCCCCTTATTCAGAGAACTACAGACTAATTTTGCCCCCTAAATTGGAAAAAAAGTAACTTGCGTTACTTATTTGAAAAAGTTACTCAGATATTCTCTTGTAAATTAAAAAGTAATGCGTTACTTTACTAGTTACTTGAAAAAAGTAATCTAATTACGTAACTCGCGTTACTTGTAATGCGTTACCCCCAACACTGTTAATAAGTGTTAAATTATGAGCAATTTAAAACGAGACAACCTAGGATTTCTTTAAATGGGTTAACTATTTAAAGTGTGAAAAGTCCATTTGTAGTTCCATCGTCCAACTGTTAAGCTTAAAATAACTGTTTCTTACTTGAAAATGTATGTTTCGTTAAAAAGTTGCATAATTTATGCAAACAATACTTTAAATAATTTAAATTACCTTTGAATGCAGTCGTGTAATTGCATTGTTGGATGCAATTCTTAGCAGACTTGATACTGTAGGACTGTTTATAAAAAAGATAACACACACATTGAAGGTGTGATTTGTAAGTTCACATAGGCCTATACAAGAAGGTAAACGTTCTTTTTGTGTCATTATCAATAAAACTGTTAAAAATGATTCATTCGGATACTATCAGAATATGATATTAGAATGTGAATACTGATACTACAACTAAAATCCCCGTTGGTCATCTGGTTCAGGCAAGATGTCAAAAGGTCCAGCAGTGGGTATTGATTTGGGCACCACCTACTCCTGTGTGGGAATCTTCCAGCATGGTAAGGTGGAGATCATCGCCAATGACCAGGGGAACAGAACAACCCCCAGCTATGTCGCTTTCACAGACACCGAAAGACTGATCGGAGATGCAGCCAAGAACCAAGTAGCCATGAACCCCAACAACACAGTGTTTGGTAAGGCAGCTCATATTTGTTCCTGGGGAAAATAATGAAAGATTGACATTAACACTTGTTTATGATACTGTTCGCCATTAGATGGCAGTGTAGTTAATTTAATTGTAATACTAAAAGTCAAGTGAGACGTACTGTACATACTGTAAAGTCTTTGTTAGCAGTAACCAACAGCAGTTTTTAAAGCAATGCTTCTTTTTGTCGTCATTTTGTCTTTTGCATGCATCTTATTGGTTCAACAGATGCCAAGCGCTTGATTGGTCGACGCTTTGATGACCCTGTGGTTCAGTCTGACATGAAGTACTGGCCCTTTAAGGTAATCAACGATGGTAGTAAGCCCAAAATGGAAGTGGAGTACAAAGGAGAGATAAAGTCCTTCTTCCCTGAAGAGGTGTCCTCTATGGTCCTCACTAAGATGAAGGAGATCTCTGAGGCTTACCTGGGCAAGGTGAATAAAACTATGCAAAAGCACTGTAAATAAGCACTTTTAAATCCTTTACATTTATTTTTAGGACCCTTCCAGCCCGTTTGTTTTACATAAAACGTGCATTCAAGCATACAGGAAATAGACCGCATATCTTCCTTTAGGTCACATAGTCATTAACTCTGCAAGAAAAAGTGTGAATTGTGAGTTCAGAATGAGGATGTGATAGAATACTGGAAATACTGAAATGGTGTACTCTGTTTATTAAGTAACATCCTTTGTTTTGAAACTATATATATATATATATAAATAAATAAAGTTGTAGTGCAAACAAAAACACGGCGGTCTAAATATATATATATAAAACTGATGAGAGTTATGCATAATTTATAATGGATATAAAGCCTTTATCACATACTGTGGTAGTCTAACACTTGCCAAACCAAAACACGTACTGTGGTGAACACTAACATTTCTCTGGAGCACAAGTTCAAAGTTCTGCAAACACAGCTTCACACATCTTATCTTTTAGTGATGCCTGCAGTAAAATGTGGTTTTTGAAATTCACCACAGATTAATATCTGATTCTGTAACACACGTTTCATGTTCAAAAATCTCTAATACAGATTGAAGTTTGTTTTGTGCATGTTATGTGTAGAATTATACCTCCACTTTGTACGAGAGATATTTGGAGATAACAACGGTTACAGGAAGTATGTGAACTTGATTGCAATCGTTAGTGTCAGCAATAGTCTTTTTGTTTAACTGTACTGCTTCCAAACTTGCATCTTTTACAAGAAATGTTCCTGAAAGCATGTATTGTTTCTTCATGAGCAAAATGATTTTTGAACAAAAGAACAGTAGTCATAATTAATGCAAAGACTCTTTCATTAAGAATCACAAAAAAATACTCCACTAAACTTGTTTGAACACTTTATATATGCTAAACAGGATCATGCTAATGATGATTTGATCTTGTTGTTTCAGCCAGTGTCGAATGCAGTCATTACAGTGCCTGCTTACTTTAATGACTCTCAGCGCCAAGCCACCAAGGACGCTGGAACCATTGCTGGCCTTAACGTCCTCCGCATTATCAATGAGCCAACGGCCGCTGCCATCGCATATGGATTGGACAAAAAGGTTTAGAGATATCCTATGCTATATTTTACCTAGTTCAGTGGTTTATATAGGAATAGTTAAATATATGAGGTTGGTAAACATGCTAAACTGGCTTGTAATGATGGTTCAATGAAGTTGCATCTAGTTTTGTGTTGTCCAGCATCTCAGATTAACTTTCAGCATGGTAAGGTTTAAAGGGTTAAACTGCTGCTTTATGGTCACAATTCACTACAGGTTGGTGCTGAGCGCAATGTCCTCATCTTCGATTTGGGTGGTGGCACCTTTGACGTGTCCATTCTGACAATTGAGGATGGCATTTTTGAAGTCAAGGCTACTGCCGGTGACACCCATCTGGGTGGTGAAGACTTCGACAACCGAATGGTCAACCACTTCATTGCAGAGTTCAAACGCAAGTTCAAGAAAGACATCACTGGCAATAAACGTGCAGTCCGTCGCCTGCGGACAGCATGTGAGCGCGCCAAGCGCACCCTTTCCTCCAGTACGCAGGCCAGCATTGAGATCGACTCTCTGTATGAAGGTGCCGACTTCTACACTTCCATCACCAGAGCACGTTTTGAGGAGCTTAATGCTGACCTTTTCCGTGGTACACTGGAGCCGGTGGAAAAGTCTCTGCGGGATGCCAAGATGGACAAGGCACAGATCCATGACATTGTGCTGGTTGGTGGCTCCACTCGCATTCCCAAAATCCAAAAGCTGCTTCAGGACTTATTTAACGGCCGGGATCTTAACAAAAGCATCAACCCTGATGAAGCAGTAGCTTATGGAGCAGGTAAGAGGTTTAATTTCCACTCTACATGGATTAGTAATTGCTTTATGACATACTAAATCTTTCCCCAAATTTCACCAGCTGTCCAGGCAGCCATCTTAGCAGGTGATAAATCAGAGAACGTCCAAGACCTTTTGCTGCTGGATGTCACTCCTCTCTCTCTGGGCATTGAGACAGCTGGTGGTGTCATGACGGTGTTAATTAAGAGGAACACCACGATTCCCACCAAGCAAACCCAGACTTTCACCACCTACTCGGACAACCAGCCTGGTGTACTGATCCAGGTAAAAGAAAGTTGTTGTTGTAGACCCATACTTTCCTGGTCTTCTTCCCCTGCTTCTCAGACCAGCTTGAATGTCCATTTCTAAGCTGGGTTGGTGCACGTCTAGCTGGTGGACCATTATAGTCATGTTGTTCACCAGCACAAAATAATAATGAATGAATGGAACTGCTTGACCAAGAAAGGCTTGTTGAAGGTTTGCAAGGAAAGCTTGTTAAGCCTGGTAGGGGTACCAAAAAACCAGTGTCCAAAACACCACATATGATGGGGTAACGACCAATGCTGGACTATTCAGGAATGTCTTTGAAACAACTGAGATGTTGATAGAAATTCACCCAGAAATTCTTAAGGCATTTCAGTTAATTGGAGGCTGATTTAATGATCCCGTTTTTTTTTACCCTTAGGTATATGAGGGAGAGAGAGCAATGACGAAGGATAACAACCTTCTTGGCAAATTTGAGTTGACTGGCATCCCTCCTGCTCCTCGTGGTGTGCCACAAATTGAAGTTACATTCGACATTGATGCCAATGGCATTCTCAATGTGTCCGCAGTGGACAAAAGCACTGGCAAAGAGAACAAGATCACTATCACCAATGACAAAGGTAAAATAACTTGCCCTGACTTTGAATAAAGAGTTGACTTTATACTTATCGACTTGATTCTGAAGATCAAAAATGGTCTCGGTTTTCACAGTGAGTTTCTCACTAATCTTTACTTTTAGGTCGTTTGAGCAAGGAAGAAATTGAACGTATGGTACAGGAAGCTGACCAATACAGATCAGAGGACGAAGCCCAGAAGGAGAAGGTCACTGCCAAGAACACTTTGGAGTCACTGGCCTTTAACATGAAGAGCACTGTGGAGGATGACAAGCTGAAGGACAAGATCAGTGCAGAGGACAAAAAAACTATTATTGACAAATGCAATGAGGTCATAGCCTGGTTGGACAGAAACCAGGTAGGTAACAACCGTTAACTGCATTTACTTGCATGCCAATCTACATGTCACACTTGTTTATGGAATTAAGACTATCCCTTTCAGGTATGGTTATGTCACTGAAGGAATTGAATTTAATATTCTTACCTTGAGGTAGTCAAACCAGATTATGTAGCCATGCAGAGTGTTTCACCCAAAAACAAAGAGATCATTAAGTCAGTGTTTCCCAACCCTGTTCCTGGAGGTACACCAACAGTACACATGTGGCATGTCTGTTTTATCTGACCCATCTATTTCTGGTCTTGGAGTCTCTACTAATGAGCTGAGTTGAATCAGGTGTGTATTGAATTAGGAAAAGTTGGAAAATACTGTTGGTATGCCTCCAGGAAAAGGGATGGCAAACACTGGATTAAACAATGAGCTGAGAACATCTGCAAAGAACAAAGAGCAACTTCCAAGATGTATGCATAATACACTGTATATATATTAAATCAGAGGACTTTCTGAGGTTCAGAATATATTATTATAATCAAACTAAAAAGTGATCAAGAACTGATTAATAACCCATAATTGCATGTTTTTGCATGTACTTATATAGGTTGTGGAGTGCCTGCCATTAAGCCAGTAATCAGCGGCTACAACAAAATTGTTAATGGAGAGAATGCAGTGTCTGGTTCCTGGCCCTGGCAGGTCTCTCTCCAGGTAACTGTTATTAGTTTTAATTATACTTTTTAAGGTTCTTTATAATTTAATATGTATAAGTTGAGATGCATAGATAATTTAATATTACCAACAATGTGTTCATCATACCCAAAGTTATGTAATTTATATTTAATAATGCATGAACCAGCAATCCAATGGCTTCCATTTCTGCGGCGGATCCCTGATCAACCAGTACTGGGTGGTCACTGCTGCCCACTGCGGTGTCAGGTAAGAACGTTTGATACGGTTTTACTTCATTAACATACTCTGCCTGATTCTTTAACGTGCTTCTATTTTCAACTTTTCCTGTTTATTCCTCCTACCCTAGGGCTGGATATCACTATGTTATTCTTGGAGAGCATAACCGCGGCTCCAGCGCTGAGTCCGTTCAAGTCATGAGTATCGCCAAGGTATAAGCTTGAATGATATCAGCTCAGCATCCCTTTACTTTGAGTCACTGTCTGCTGATAACATTGCTGTGGTTTTATGATATCTTTGGCATTACCTCAAGAGTCACAGGGTTTTGTCATTCTGCCTCAGTTAAAAATATTGCTGGCTTACTTCTCAGAACCAGCAGACATGATGGGATCTTACAAATACTTGCGTCAGACAGACTCCTTAAGCCATTGCGTCATGTCTTAGATTTTTTATGTTTCTGTAAATGTCTTTTAAGATTGTAAGTAATTGTCCCTATACTGCCTGACAGATATCACTTAAGTCTCTATGGAAAAAAAGCGAGGCCATTGTGTCTATATGTTTGAGCTCACTAATATTTTGGGTTTATTAGATTTGTATAACAATTATGGTAGCATTCAAAAGTTTGGGGTCAGTAAAATGAATATTTTTACTCAGCAGTTGATTAAAAGTGACAGTAAAGATATTTATAATGTTACAAAATATTTTATTTTAAATAAATGCCATTCTTTTGAACTTTATATTCATCGTAGAATCATTTTTCACAAAAAATATTAAGTAGCACAACTGTTTTCAACATTGATAATAATAAGAAATGTTACTTGAGCAGCAAATCAATTCAGTTAAATTCAATTCAAGTTTATTTGTATAGCGCTTTTCACAATACAAATCGTTGCAAAGCAAC
>NW_015505253.1:727773-736852 GCF_001515645.1 Sinocyclocheilus grahami | reverse complement strand
TATCCTAGGTACTACCAAAAGTCCAGAATTTTGCGACCTTAGGGAGCGTGATGGATTGTAGCGTAGTAGAAGACTAGTTAGGAACGCAGGAGCTAACCCATTAAGGGCCTTAAAGGTAAGTAATAATGTTTTGTAACTGATACTGAACTTAATAGGTAGCCAGTGCAGAGACTTTAAAATTGGGGTAATACGATCATATTTTCTTGACTCTAGCCGCTGCATTTTGGACTACCTGTAGCTTGTTTATTGAGGATCCAGGACAACCACCTAGCAGTGCATTACAATAGTCCAGTCTAGAGGTCATGAATGCATGAACTACCTTTTCTGCATCAGAAACAAGTAACATGTTTTGTAACTTGGCAATATTTCTAAGATGGAATAATGCTGTTTTTGTAACATGGGAAATATGATTTGAGTTGCTATCTAATATAGCACCCAGATTTTTGACTGTGAAGGAAGTAACAGTTCATCTGTCTAGTTGCAAAGTGTAATCCAAGAGATTCTGTGTACTGTCTTTTGGTCCAATAAGTAATAGCTCTGTCTTATCCGAATTTAATAAGATAATAAGAGGCTTAATAACCGCCAGCTTGATTGGTTTTGGGACGTGACCTAAAGATAACGACGAGTTATCTCCGTTCTTCTGCTACAGGTAACAACTCTTTCAGTAATTTAGTGGGTATGGATTTAACAGGCATGTTGTTGGTTTAGATGCAGTGATAAGTTTATTTAGCTCTTCCTGTCCTATAGTTGTAAAGCACTGCAGTTTATCTTTTGGTGCGATGAATGAAGCTGAAGTATTATACGCTGTAGAATCTACATTTGTTATTGTATTTCTGATGTTATCTATTTTATCAGTGAAGATATTCATAGTCATTTACATAACTGTGAGGGGATATTTAGATCGGATGGCGTCTGGTTATTTGTTAATCTAGCCACTGTGCTAAATAAAAACCTTGGATTGTTTTAGTTATTTTCTATGAGTTTATGGATATGCTCGGCCCTGGCAGCTTTTAGAGCCTGTCTATAGCTGGACATACTGTTTTTCCACGCAATTCTAAAAACTTCCAAGTTAGTTTTTCTCCATTTGCATTCAAGACTACGAGTTTCTTTCTTGAGAGAATGGGTATTACTGTTGTACCATGGCGCAGTACGTTTTCTCTAACCAAATCAGCATATTAGAATGATTTATGAAGGATCATGTGACACTGAAGACTGGAGTAATGATGCTGAAAATTCAGCTTTGTCATCACAGGAATTAATTACATTTTAAAATATATTACAATAGAACATAGTTATTTTAAATTGTAATAATAGTTCACGATATTTCTGTTTTACTGTATTTCTGATCAAATAAATGCAGCCTTGGTGTGCATTAGAGATTTATATTTAAAAATCTTACCAACTCCGAAATTTTGAACATAAAGAAACAACCCTACTGAACAGCTTGTCTATCTTTTCCTCAAAACCTTTAAATATAATATTTAATCATCAAATTAAACAGACCATCTACTATGACTAAAACCTATGAAGTAACAGTCAATCTTCCTCCCACCGTAGTCTATCACCCACCCTTACTACAATGGGAATACCTTCAACAATGACATCACTCTGCTGAAACTGTCCTCTCCAGCCCAGCTGACGTCCCGTATCTCTCCTGTGTGTCTGGCTTCCTCCACCGCCAGCATCCCCTCTGGCACTCTTTGCGTCACCACTGGATGGGGCAGAACTGGAACCACCTGTAAATTCATCATCATCATCATTCAAAACATTCAAATGACTTCTAAAATGACACAAAGTGGTTTGATTTTCATCTGTTTGCTTTGTTTTTACAGCAAGTCCTAATATCCTGCAGCAGACCGCACTGCCCCTTATGAGTCCTGCTCAGTGCAAGCAATACTGGGGTCAGAGCAGAATCACAGATGCTATGATCTGCGCTGGAGCCTCCGGTGTCTCCTCTTGCCAGGTATGTGAAGACAGATACCTTTATATTTTTATGAATATATACAGTGATTTGGTCCTGATGTGTCTATGGGTTCGTCTGTCAACTACAGGGTGATTCTGGTGGTCCTCTGGTGTGTGAGAGCACAGGTGTTTGGTATCAGGTGGGCATCGTGTCCTGGGGCAGCAGTGACTGCAATGTTCGCGCCCCAGCCGTCTACGCCCGCGTGTCTTATCTCCGCCAATGGATTGACCAGACTGTCGCCTACAACTAGAGTTTCGACTCTCTGAACATAATGCCAATAAAAATACTAAAGAAAAACACACACACATTCTAAAGATGTTTAATGACTCAAGCAATTAAAATAAAACAGTTTAAAGGTGTTATATATGTATGAGTTAATGTAAAAAAAAAAATGATAGTAACATGTGGTTATGGTGATGTAAGACCGTTTCCAGGAACCATGACCAAAACAAAAAGTGTTGTTAACAGACAGGGTAATAAACAACTAAAACTGGCATTGATTAAATGACAGAAAATGCATGCAATTGATAACGATATACATTACTCTTCAAAAGTTTGGGGTCGGCAAGGTTTTAATGTTTTTGAAAGAAGTCTTATCAAGGCTGCATTTATTTGATAAAAAAAACTGTGATCATTTGAAATATTAGAATAATGTAAAATAATGTTTTTCTATTTTAGTTTATTTTAAAATATAATTTATTCCTGTGATTGCAAAGCTGAATTTTTAGCATCATTACTCCAGTCTTCAGTGTCACGTCATCCTTCATAAATCATTCTAATATGCTGAATTGCTGCTCAAGAAACATTTCTTATCATTATCAGTGTTGAACAGTTTGCTTGATATTTTCATGGATTTCAATCATTTTGCAATGATTGTGGTTCCAGTTCTGTCTGATTTACTGCTAAGGTATCAGTCCTAAAGTGATCATCACAAATAGGTGTTTAAACTTCTTTACATTTTAGGAGTCACTGCCGGCCAACTGTGTTTCTGTTTTTACGTGATGTTTTAACCATAAGTTCTGAGACCACAGGACTGTGCAGAAAACAAATGTCACACTGATAAGAGGAACATGCCTATATATTTTTTATTTTATTTTTCTCTCTACATAGCTTCCCTTTTGATTAAGTTATTGCGTTCAGTTCGGAGACAGCAAGATGTGTCATGCCAGGTTTGATGTTGGCCATGACATCACCAGAAAGAACCAATGATATCTGACACTACTGCAGTCAGGCCAGGCATGATACATTTAAAAATGTTTTATATTTGATTAATGACCCCCTGTAAAAACTAGTCCTGTCCGAATAGGGCTTAAGTCGAATGTCCGAGCTGGGAATTTTGTCACACCCAAGTGGACCGTGTTCCAGTAGAGAAATCAGAAAACCAAGATGGACACATCCATTTTTAGCAATACCAGTCAATTAAAAACACATACAAAGTGGTATTTTGCACAGATATCATCATAGTATCATGTCCACAAATAGAGTGGATAGTACTGTGTGCACCACTGTGTTTATAGAGACACAGACACACATAAATGCTAATAAACAATGCATTACTACTGTTTCTCTTCTTTTGATGCACTGAGCAGCCATATTGGATGCTGAAGTTGGAGTTTTTTGCGATTCCTCCTACATTCCGTGTCGGAACTCCACTTACAACAAGTTTCTACAAGGAACTCGGAATTTCCAACTTCTGAGTACAAGTGGAACATACACTCTAAAAAATGCTGTGTTAAATACAACCAGTGTTGGGGAGTAACTAGTTACATGTAACGGAATTACGTAATTTAATTACAAAATAAAAGTAATTGTAATCAGTTACAGTTACTAAGAAAAAATATGTAATTAAATAACAGTTACTTATGAAAATGTTAAGGATTACAAAGGGGGTTACATCAGATTTTTTTTCACAAACACTCCCACATACATATTTAATTGAGTTCTTTCATAAATTGCAGTGACTGCTCTAAAATATGAAACACCAATGTTTCAGAAGTTTATAACATGTTTATCCGATAGGGTTTATGTATATGCTTTATTTTTTTAAGATCAACTGTTTTTTTCTAAGGCATTGTTAGATTCCAGTGTTTCCTGTCTATGCAAAGATTTGATTTCAAAAACAGTATCATAGCTATTAAACTATTTCTTGTTATGGTTTATGTATATGCTTTATTTTTTTAAGATCAGCTGTTTTTTTCTAAGGCATTGTTAGATTCCAGTGTTTCCTGTCTATGCAAAGATTTGATTTCAAAAACAGTATCATAGCTATTAAACTATTTCTTGTTATGAATTTTTTATATGTATTTAACCTCAGAATGATTTTAAAGTAAGTCTGATTCTGTGGTGGCCGTGCTTCAAAGGGGACATCGGATGCCCATTTTCCACGTTGGTATGATTCTTTAGGGTATTCTTGAAATGGTCTCAGTGGTCGTGTAAAACAACACCCTTTTTACCTTGTCAAAAACAGCTCTGTTCACAGCAACTCGTTTCCGTGCATATCTCTTTACATGCTAATGAGCTCTGCTCACCCCGCACCTCTCTTTTGTGGAAGAGCAAACGCGATTCGCAAATAATCATAAAAAATAAAAAGTGTGTTGACACCAATAGCCTTGTGGGCAGCGCACTGACATACAGCACCATTGCACTTCGGGTGTCCCGTGTTCAAATCGGACCTTTCCCGATCCCGCTGAAGGTGGAAGAGAGCGCTGGTATTCATTTCAAAATCAAAATGGCTTGATAATGGAGACTGTTTAGGTTTTTGGGGGTTGAAAAAAAAGGAGTGCATTTTTATCATTGTAGTGGTTGTACAATTATCAATAGGGCCTTTCGCACCGGAACTAAATGTACAGTACTAAAGTACTGGGACGATTTTGGGCGAACTATTTCCCAGTACCATTTAAAGGGTTGCATTCGCACCGACAGTGTGTACTAGGAAGTGACGTAAGCCGGTCGACAGCGACGTCATTTGTGCGTGGCTTTCAACAACAGAAACCAAGAAGAAGAACATTAACAACAGGAGGATGGAGGACG
Organism: Sinocyclocheilus grahami; assembly: GCF_001515645.1. Taxonomy (NCBI): domain Eukaryota; kingdom Metazoa; phylum Chordata; class Actinopteri; order Cypriniformes; family Cyprinidae; genus Sinocyclocheilus; species Sinocyclocheilus grahami. The sequence continues at coordinate 731,859 of NW_015505253.1, read as the reverse complement.
CTGTGATCGGAGCTGTGTTTTTGTTGTGTCTCGCGGGTTTCACAATAATGGACATGGAATGTCGACGTATACGTAAAGCGATTGAAGAACGGAGGACTAAAGAATCTCCAACGACAACTGGCAGTGCTACATTTGCTACAAGTGCCTGCACTTCAGCGTCCATCCATCTATCGCTGTTCTCCATACTTGTGAAATAACTTGGGCCAAATACAGGAAATACGTCATATAAGTAGTGAAGTGGTCAAGTGCAAAGACCGCAAGTGTGGGTATTTGGACAAGGCTTCAGTTCTTGAAAAAGGCATTCCAGCGGTTGGGTCAAAACAGCCCAATTGCTGGGTTTGTCCCTATTTTACCCAGCACTGGGTTGTATTTAACCCAGCATTTTTTAGAGTGTAACAATCATCTGAACATGGCATGGTTGTTGGTGTCGGATGGGCTGATCTGAGTATTTCAGAAACTGCTGACCTACAGGGATTTTCATAAACAATCATCTTTAGGGTTTACATAAAATGGTTCAGAAAAAAAAGAAAAGAAAATATGTAGTGAGTGGCGGTTCTGTGTGTGAAAATGCCTTGTTGACACCAGAGGGTCAGAGAAGAATGGCCAGACTGGTTTTCTAAAGGAAAGGCAACAGTAACTCAACTAACTACTTGTTACAAACGAAGTATGAAGAAGAACATCTCTGAATGCATAAACGCATTAAACAAGTTAATGGGCTACAGCAGCATAAGACCACACTGGGTAACCACACTCCTGTCAGCTAAGCACAGGAAACTGAGGCTACAATTCGCACAGTCTCACCAAAATTGGACAATAGCAGATTGGAAAAAAGGTTGCCTGGTCTAATAAGTCTCGATTTCTGCTGAGGTAGACAGCATGAAAGCATAGATCCATCATGTCTTGTATCAATGGTCCAGGCTGTTGGTGGTGGTGTAATGGTGCGGAGAAATTTTCTTGGCATACTTTGGGCCTATTAGTTCCCCCTGAGCATTGTTTAATGAAAAATTAAGTCAGAAAGTTCTGAAGGCAAAAAGAGGTCTAACCTGATACTAGGTGCAATAAAGTGGCTGGTGATTATATACATAGGCGGAAAACCCGGGGGGGTTGGGGAGGACAGGACCCCCCCATCTGAGGGTTGTCCCCCTTAAAAATATTATTAAAAACCACGCTGTGTATTGTAAATAACAGTGTTTTATACTTTAAATAACTTTGTAAGTAGTAAAACAACGCAAACGGGGCAAAAATGCTTTTTAAGTTTAGAAATATTTTGAGTCTCCCCTTCCCTTGCCTCACAGTGCTTTGGTACAAATGCCTGCTTTCCTCTTTTACATCACCTCAGTTGCTGAGTCCGTGGTTTTCCCATGGAACTGGGCTACTTTAACACTGTTGTAGCAATTGGGCGGGTTTTGTTGCGAAAACCCGGCAACCTGCATCACCTACACACACAAGTCCGGTGAGCGAGAACACAGTCAATAGTTGTGGAACTCAACTGTCAAGGATAATTTATTCACTTAAACATCGGATGAAGTGATTAATTTTCTCTTTACAGTTTTTCTCGATTGCTAACACACTATAACTGATTCGTTTGGCCCAATTTTCCAAACCATTGATACGGTTCTCGAAACAAAGACACGTTTCTCAAAACTTTTAACACATTTCACCTGCTTGCACACACATTCCAATTTGCTCAGTGTTTTCTGCAAAATTCTATACAAAAACGCCATCATTTTGCACAGGTTTAACCATGTTCTCATTCAGAAAATACAAACACACTATATAATTAACTCAAGCATCAAAAAATTAACTCAAACAGTGCACATTTATCCATGTGTGAACATTGGAGGTAGAAAAGTCTTTATAGTAGAAAAAAACTGCTATAACTAAAAAGTGATGTGACATGTAGCCAAGTATGGTGACCCATACTCTGAATTAGTGCTCTGCACTCCAAAGTGCACACACACAGCAGTGAACACACACATGGAGCAGTGGGCAGCCATTTTTGCTGCAGCGCCCAGGGAGCATTGCTCAAGAGCACCTCAGTCATGATATTGTACATTCACTCCCCCCACCTACAATCCCTGCCATTACAAGACTCAAACCCACAACCTTTGGGTTACAAGTCAGACTCTCTAACCATTAGGCCACGACTTCCCCATACAGTAATAAGGATACTACCAATACTGTAATGCAATTTGGCAGAGGATGCTGGATGAATTAATTAATTAATTTTTTTTATTCCAATGTGTGTTTACTGTATTCACTGTATATTTATGTTCACTGTATATAGTTGGTCTTTGAACTTTTCTCTTGTAGTGCTTTTCATCTACTGTAAGATCTCTTTACAGTAGTGTAATGAAAGTAAAGTTTTCTCACAGCTTATTGCTGAATTTTACTGTATCTGCACCCCTCTATTTATGTAATATACTGTAACAGACATTGACTAGCAAAAGGATTCCTGTTTCCCAAAAGGAGTTTTTTTAACAGTGTTTTGAATTGATCTCACTAGTGTTCTCTTGGCAGGAAAATAGTCTTTATTTGACAGGTTTGTGTATCATCTGAAGCCAAAGTTTGAGTCTGACAAAAGAGAACATGTTTTTGACTAAAATGTTTGATTTTGACCTGGAAGTTTGCGCAAGTTTGTGTGTAGTTTTGAGATTGTGTTTATAGTTGTGAGAAAATGGTGAATTGTTTCATGAATTGTGTGTTAGCAATCGAGAAAAACTGTAATACAGATGATGCATTGATGTATTTTTCGATGAGTCCGCTATGTTAGCAATAATAACATAAACACAGGGGGGTCATAATATATATAGACTGGGCATTTTTCTTTCGTTTGTGAGATATATATAGGCCAAAGAAAAATACCCTGTCAAATCATGCAGTTATTCTTAGTAAATCAACCATGAAGTGCACATGTAACATCCTCCATCCACCCGTGTGCTATTCATATAAGTAGAGGAGATCCTGTTTCCAGCTGTTGATTATTTGACCAAGTTTTTTTGAGCACTGACAATACAAACCAAGCTATAAGAAATGGGTAAGAGTTGCATTTGTGCAATATTCCAATATGATTTCATATGGTTGTTTGTTATTATTATTATTAAACATAACATTTATATTTTCATTTCTTAATTTAGCAGACGCTTTTATCTAGTGTGACTTACAAATGAGTAATATAATGAGCAACTCATCATAAGGAGGCAAATAGACACAGGAAGTGCTTGCAATACAAGTTTCAGACATCATTCAGATTAGTATAATCTAGAGCCAGGAGGAAGTAGGGAAGTTTTTATTTGTTTGTTTGTTTCCTTTTCAAGTTACAATGCAGTCAAATGTTTGCAAAAGAGATGAGTTTTCAGCATTCCGTATGGAGGTGGGAAATCAAATCAGTATCAAAGGCAGCAGATAGATCCAGCAGAATGAGAATTGATTTGGAATCAGCTTTCACAATCTGCAGGGCTTCTGTGACCGACAGTAATGCTGTCTCAGTTGAGTGGCCGCTTCTGAAACCTGATTGGTTAGCATCCAGTTGGTTATTCTATGAAAGAAATAATGATATCTGGTTGAAAGCAACTCGTTCAAGAGTTTTCGCTATGTATGGAAGGAGAGAGACATGTCTGTAATTGTCTACAAGTGAAGTGTTTAATGGAGGTTTTTTGGGGTTGCAGTAGGGTTACCCGAGCAGAGGGGTTACCTGAGTGGAGAAAATGCTTGTAAGAAAAGATGTGTTTATGTTGTGTGTGAGTGCAGGTAAGCGTGTAGGAGAGATTGCTTGAAGAAGGTGTGAGGCGATTGGGTCTAAAGGGCAGGTTGTAGGATGGCTGGAGAGAAGTTTTGATATTTCTGCCTCAGTGAGGGGAGAGAAGGAGGAGAGAAGAGTTTTAGCAGTGGGTGAGGTTGAGTTCCTGTGTGAGCAGAGCTATAAACTGACTGCTGATGGTTTTAGTTTTGACTGTGAAGGATGTAGCAAAATCATCAGGTGTGAAAGAGTTGGTGGGAGGTGGTGGAGGGGGATAGAGGAGAGAATTTCATGTTTTGAAGAGACCGCGTGTGTCTGACACAGTGTTGATTATATACATACATATA
>NW_015505253.1:717245-727653 GCF_001515645.1 Sinocyclocheilus grahami | reverse complement strand
TGTATATATATATATATATATATATATATATATATATATATATATATATATATTAGGGCTGACCCCTAATACTCGACTAATCGTTAGTCGACCAGAAGAAGCTTGGTCGACCATAATTTTATTAGTCACAGAAAAAAAAAATCCACAGGCGAAGTCACGCAGTCCGTGACTAACAGATGGTTAACGGCTAGTCTATGGTAATACAATACATCGGGCAGGACATCCAAACGATCGCCTATCATTCATTGACCTCAAATATGGCTTCTGAAATATGTAAGTATTAGCAACTTTACATGGCCGCTCAATCTAATGGATAAGTGTCAACACTTGCCAAGTGTAAACATTTACAAATGTGTGCTATTTGTGTTCATTTTGTGATTCTTGAGGTAGTTATATTGTGTGTTTGTGTTTTCTAAATGAGAACACGGTTAAACCTGTGCAAAATGATGTAGTTCTTGTGTAGAGTTTTGCAGAAAACACTGAGCAAATTGGAGCGTGTGTGAAAAAAGGTGAAATGTGTTAAAAGTTTTGAGAAATGTGTCTTTGTTTCAAGAACTGTATGAATGGTTTGGAAAATTGTGCCAAACGAATCAGTTATATTGTGTTAGCAATCGAGAAAAACTGTAATAAATAACATTATTTTTGAAAGTTTTGAAACGTATCTGTTAAGTTATCTGTTTTTGCAAATAAACTGTTCATTTGTAACCTTGTAAAGATTAACCCTAGATTACTAAATTAGGCACTTAAATGGTAACTGTGGAGGAATGGATGCTTCAAGGTAATAGAATTATATTTACAGTAATATAAGAAAACAGACAATACAGTGTATGAGCATTCTCAGGAAGAGTGATTCAGGTTCAGATCTGTGCTGTGAACTTGGAGCTAATTGGGAAACACTATTAGGCTACAGTGGTTTGATTAAGAAACCTGAGGCAATGCAACTGCAATCAGAATTATTTTTATAATCTTGGGTAAGAGCTGATAAAGTTTGCTTTTGAGGAAAATTATGCTGGATTGTTTTAACTTGTTTTTCACAATTTATATACTTTATGTGAACAGTTTTGATTTGGTTGGTGTTCTTCTGTAAATGTAAATATTTCATGATTCTGACATTTGCATAGGCCTATAAGTATGTATATGGTCATAGGCTTCTCTCCATTTAAATTTCAGATTTGTTATTCTTTTTCTCTTTTTTTAATACTCTATTTATTATGTTTCCTGTCCATAAACATCAAAACTTTTTCATTTAACAAAATTAATTGTAACTTTTGAGAGCTAAGCTCCAAAGACGTAAAAATGTTCACTCATAACATGTTGCATAAAATGCAACGCTAAAAAGCTCAACTGTGTCTCAAATCCTTGCATTTTTTTTCTTCCATTCTACTGCTTTTCAATGCAAAAACTATGGTACTAACAGAGAAAATGTGTTGCTTGTCAAATGCGCCACAAAATGTTTCATTTGCATGTTGTTTTGCTCCAGAACCAATTCTCACTGCACTTGTATCTCTTTTCTGTATAGTGTGCACCAGTTTGGAAAATGATAATCTGACTAGTGTCTCCATGACACAGGCGAATGAGGGCTTTTCAAGCATCCAGATCTTCACTATGTGCATTTACCTCATCATCTTTGTCTTGGGCTTCATTGGAAATGGGCTTGTCATCTTTGTGACTGGCTACAAAATGAAGACGACAGTCAACTCCATTTGGTTTCTCAATTTAGCGATTGCAGACTTCTTTTTCTCCTTCGCCCCAGTCATACGCATTGTCTTGATCTTTGGCAAGCCGCTGGGCTACATTTTGTCCAAGCTTCTCTCTTTCATGACAGAGCTAAATATGTTTGCTAGTATTTTTTTTCTAACAGCTATCAGTCTGGACCGATGCGTGTGCACATGGGTGATTGTGTGGGCACAGAATAAACGAACTCTACGCAAAACCAGGATCATTTGCATGATAGTGTGGATTTTATCCATCGGATGTAGCATTCCATTTGTCATCAATTTCTGCATCAAGTATCTAGACTTACAGTCTCTGTTCATATACAGGTTTATGGTGGGCTTCCTCATCCCCTTCCTGATCATTGCATCTTCTTATATAGCTATTGGAGTGCGAGTCAAACGTCTCACAAGGGGGAAGCATCTCAGGTCCTACCGTCTTATTATTTCTGTGGTTCTGGCCTTTTTCGTATGTTGGTTCCCTTACCATATTCACAAACTGTGTCTTATTTCATTAAATACAGTGGAGAATAAGCAGAATGTAAAGTTCGAGAAGTAATATCTAAAACAACACCTTTTGTGGTTTGCCTGGCTTTTCTAAACAGCTGTCTGAACCCCGTTCTCTATGTGTTCATGTGCAATGAGTTTAAGAAGAAGCTCAAACAGTCTCTGTTGCTGGTGCTGGAAATGACTTTTGCTGAAGAACATCTGGACTTTCTGGATCACAAAGATGACAAAAGACCCCAATGCTTCCTTGACCAGATGCAAAGACAAGAAAACAGTACTAAAATCAATCTCTAAGTAGCTAAAGTAGCTTATTGTCTTACAATTATTGACCAATTATTAAATTTTGTTTGTGTTGTAACTAAAAGTGTGTCAAATGTGTATGTACAGATTTGTGACCAATGAAGTCAGTGTCCCAAAAATAAATCTCTGGATTTTACCTGTACAGTGAAAGTTTCTCCTTGGCTGTCCCATGTCACAGGATAGTAGTATCTTTCGATAACGTGTCATCTTGTAGGGAACACACTTCTCTTTGCATTTAGGATTAGTTGGTGGAATTTCAGATTGCAGAAATAGAATTTAACACTGCACAAAGTCAATGAAAATAGATTTCTGTAGAAGCATATTTCTTTTCTACTCCTTCCCACCATCACTCTTTAATAAGTAAAGGGGAATTTATCATCAGTTGTTCACTGTCAAATGAAAAACTGAATAGATGTTTTATGGGCTTCAACACAGACTGAAGACATACAGAAAATGGTGAAGAGTCATACATACATACATACATACATACAGTCAGGTCCATTTATATTTGGACACTGACACAATTTTCATAATTTCGACTCTGTATGCCACCAGAACAAAATGGAAAATAAAACAATCAAGATGAACAAAAATATACCATAAAATGACTAGGAATTACAACCATTTTTATACACAGTCCCGCCATTTTCAGGGGCTCAAACGTAATTGGACAAATAAATATAATCATAAATAAAATGTTAATTTTTTATATATATATTTTTTGAGAATCCTTTGCAGGCAATGACTGCCTTAAGTCTGCAACTCATGAACATCACCGGAGACTGGGTTTCCTCCTTTGTGATGCTTTGCCAGGCCTTTACTGCAGCTGACCTCAGTTGTTGTTTGTGTGTGGGTCTTTCTGCCATTAGTTTTGTCTTCAGCAAGTGAAATGCTTGCTCAACCAGGTTAAGATCAGGAAATTGACTTGGCCATTGCAGAATATTCCACTTTTTTACCTTCAAAAACTCCTGGGTTGCTTTTGCTGTGTGATTTGGATCATCGGCCATTTGTACTATGAAGTGCCGCCCAATCAACTTTGCTCCATTTGACTGAATCTGGGAAGAGAGTATATCCCTATACACTTCAGAATTCATCCAGCAGCTTCTGTCTTCTGTCATGTCATCAATAAACACCAGTAACCCAGTGCCACTGGAAGCCATGCATGCTCATGCCATCACACTGCTCCACCATGTTTCACAGATGATGTTGTATGCTTTGGATCATGAGCTGTTCCAAGCCTTGTCCATACTTTTTTCTTCCCATCATTCTGGTACAAGTTGATCTTAATTTCATCCATCCAATGAATGCTTTTCCAGAAGTGGTCAGGCGTTTTTAGTTGTTTTTTGGCTTGTTTGCACCTTGTGGTTAACCCTCTGTATTTGGTTGCTTTTGCTGTGTGATTTGGATCATCGGCCATTTGTACTATGAAGTGCCGCCCAATCAACTTTGCTCCATTTGACTGAATCTGGGAAGAGAGTATATCCCTATACACTTCAGAATTCATCCAGCAGCTTCTGTCTTCTGTCATGTCATCAATAAACACCAGTAACCCAGTGCCACTGGAAGCCATGCATGCTCATGCCATCACACTGCTCCACCATGTTTCACAGATGATGTTGTATGCTTTGGATCATGAGCTGTTCCAAGCCTTGTCCATACTTTTTTCTTCCCATCATTCTGGTACAAGTTGATCTTAATTTCATCCATCCAATGAATGCTTTTCCAGAAGTGGTCAGGCGTTTTTAGTTGTTTTTTGGCTTGTTTGCACCTTGTGGTTAACCCTCTGTATTTGCTCTTGTGAAGTCTTCTCTTGATTGTAGACTTTGACAGTGACACAGCTGCCTCCTGGAGAGTGTTTTTCACTTGGCTGGATGTTGTGAAAGGATTTTTCTTTATCATGGAGAGGATCCTCCGATCATCCACCACTGTTGTCTTCCGTGGACAGCCAGGCCTTTTTATGTAACTGAGCTCCCTAGTGCGTTCTTTTGTTCTCTCAGAATGTACCAAACTGTTGATTTGGCCACTCCTAATGTTCCTGCTATCTCTCTAATGGATTTGTTTTGTTTTTGAAGCCTAAAAATGGTCTGTTTCACTTGTATGGAGAGCTCCTTTGACTGCATGATGTGGGTTCAGAGCAATAGCTTCCAAGTGCAAATGGCTCAGTTCAGATGGTGTTTTCCGATAACGTGTCACCTAGGTAACACGCTTCTCTCTGCATTCGTGATTCATTGGTGGGAGTTTAGAATGCAGAAATAGAACTTAAAATTGCACAAATAGATTTCTGTAGAAGCATATTTATCTTTTAACTCCATCTAACCATCACTCTTTCATAAGTAAAGGGGAATTTATCATTAGCTGTTCACTGTCAACTGAAAAGAGAACATGCAAAGAGGTTTTATGGGCTTCAACACAGACTGAAGAAAATGTGTAAGAGTCTAATTTGTGTATTTGTTGTATTATGTATGATTGGTGCCTGCTGAAATAATGTTATTTTACACTCTCTGTAACTTGGTGAAAATATCAATTTAGAAAGATTTCACAAATTATTTTTCATATAAATGTGTGTCCTTAACTACAAACAGTGTCCTAGTGGTTGGATTTAGCTTTTGTATTTGTATTTTGTTTTGTTTTATGTAGGTTGCTTTCATTTGTTTTTATATTTATATATTTTTTACTTATTTGTTTGCTTGCTTTGCTTATTGCCTTTTGTACATTACTGTCTCAGACCCAGACCTTTCACTTCAAAATAAGAAAATCCATCATAATTAAATTACTAAAAATGTATTTTCCACACTATAATTAACTACACAAAATGAAATCTTCATACAACATTTAATATGAACAACAAAATGTAGGTAAATGGCACAATTAAAATTTTCAAAATGTCATGTTTTCATTTTTTTTCCAATTGCAAAAAGAGTGAAAATATTATTTAAATGTATGTACTTAAAGTAAATACATTTTTATTTCAGAAATGTTTAAAATTCCATCACAGAACTATTGTAAAACTATTGTTATCTGAAATTTGGTTAAAATGCTCACTTTTAGATGAAAATGGTGGAATTCTTCTTTAAAAATAAACAAATAAAAGAAAGAAAGAAAGAAAGAAAGAAAGAAAGAAAGAAAGAAAGAAAGTTAAATATGAAGTGAGAATGTGAAACTATGCTTCATATTGCATGTTGTCCTGGCATAGAAAAATTTGTTGCATGTGAAATGTACCATAAGAAATATTCCGATTCCAGAGACCAACACTTATTGTATTTTCTCTTGTTTTTGAGTAACAGTCACTACTTTTGGACCTCAAAATGTGACCAGATTCACTACAGACAATTCTACCGTGCAGGCCGAGGACTTTTCGGGCATTAACGTCTTCAAAATATGCATTTACTTGGCAATCTCTGCCGTAGGTCTCATTGGAAACGGGCTTGTCATATTTGTGACCGGCTACAAAATGAAGACAACAGTCAACTCCATTTGGTTCCTCAACTTGGCGATTGCAGACTTCATCTTCTCCATAACTCTGATCATAAGTTTCATTTTAGCCTTATGCAAGATGACTTGGCACTTTGGTGACTTCAAGTGGAAGTTTCTCCAATTCATGATTTACTTAAACATGTTTGCCAGCATTTTTCTGCTGACTACTATCAGTCTGGACCGATGCCTGTGCACATGGATGGTTGTGTGGTTCCGATTCCAGAGACCAACACTTATTGTATTTTCTCTTGTTTTTGAGTAACAGTCACTACTTTTGGACCTCAAAATGTGACCAGATTCACTACAGACAATTCTACCGTGCAGGCCGAGGACTTTTCGGGCATTAACGTCTTCAAAATATGCATTTACTTGGCAATCTCTGCCGTAGGTCTCATCGGAAACGGGCTTGTCATATTTGTGACCGGCTACAAAATGAAGACAACAGTCAACTCCATTTGGTTCCTCAACTTGGCGATTGCAGACTTCATCTTCTCCATAACTCTGATCATAAGTTTCATTTTAGCCTTATGCAAGATGGCTTGGCACTTTGGTGACTTCAAGTGGAAGTTTCTCCAATTCATGATTTACTTAAACATGTTTGCCAGCATTTTTCTGCTGACTACTATCAGTCTGGACCGATGCCTGTGCACATGGATGGTTGTGTGCAGTCGGAATAATCGAACCCTGTTCAAAGCTAGAATCATCTGCTAGATTGTGTGGATTTTATCCATCGGCTGCAGCATCCCCGCAGTCATCAATCACTCAACAGCAGAGCCTGAAGTAATGTGTAACTATCCAACTTCTATACAGTACAATCCTACAAGTCTTTGGTCACATATAGGTTCATAGTGGGCTTCCTCATCCCCTGCCTGATCATTGCATCTTCATATATAACTATCGGCATGCGAGTCAAAAGCCTAAAAAAGAGGAAGCAGCTCAGGTTTTACCAGGTCATTATAGCTGTGGTCCTGGCCTTTTTCATATGCTGGCTTCCTTATCATATCCACGAGTTTTATTACATAAGTGCAAAGGAGAATCAGTGGAGTGAGTCTGCTAAGGAGGTTTTATTAAAAACAGAAACTGTAGTGAACTGCCTGGCTTTTCTAAACAGCTGTCTGAACCCCATTCTCTATGTGTTCATGTGTGATGAGTATAAGAAGAAGCTCAAACAGTCTCTGCTGCTGGCGCTGGAGACGGCTTTTGCTGAGGATCATCAGGACTTCAAAGTCTCAAAGCAAACAAATGACATCGCCATCTCTATGCTTGACAGCTGCCAGGATGAAAAACCAAGCCATTAAAATTATCTAGACATTTATGACTCCTATTTCTTACCTTGATAGCCAAATTTTTATGACTTACAAACGAGGTTGAACAAAATATACAGCCATAAACTGCATTATACGAGTGGAAAAGTTGAATAAATGACTCAGTTTGTTCTATTTTGGAGGAAAATGTTTAGAAACTCTGGCTAAATCTTGTTGGCTATTTTAATGCAACATTATCTCACGTCATACATTTTATGACATTTTATGGCTTCTTTTTCCCATGTGCAAAACACATACAGTTAGAATTGATGAGCCCTTTTACACCGAAAAACTGAAATTTCTAGTAATTTCATGGTGAACATGATTTCACCAAGTACTATGTGTTCCTGGATCAACATCCCAATCAACCAATCAGATTTGAGGGATACATTTACAGGAAATGTCTGTTTTAGGCTTACAACAATGTTAGGTGCTTCTGCACCCTTGTTATCCCTCTGATTTTTGGTAGAAATTATGGGTAGGGGTAGGGTTTGGTCTATGTTTTTGGACAGTAATGTTGTTTCAGGATCAAATATCAAGTCACACGTTAAATTAAAAATGAAATTATCTAGTAGAAAGACTGAAATAGTATTTTCCTGTAAAACGTATTCAAATAACCTTTGTTTAGAGGTATGTGGAAACGTCCTGCTGCAGATATTCCTTTACTGCTAGAAAGTTCAAAACATGAGTATTTATATGTAAGAGGAAACTAGAAAAGACTGACATTGCTCATTTGATTCTAGTCGGCACTGGACTGGTTCTCTTTTGTGAGCATTCAAGAATGAGTCAGGGATGTACCAAACTGTGTGTTCCAAACACTGAGAGTCCTGGAAATGTTTAAATAATAACAAAGTAAAAATGAAATTCTTAAAAGCAACTTATTAAGATGATGTTTAATGATATTAAATCTCGCTTTTGCCATCAATCACCTCAGCTGTTCTCACTATATCACATAGGGGAACCTTCTACCAGTCTAAATAAATAAATAGAATGGCTTTTGGATATATTGTTTTCTGGTGGTTTTAAAAACAATACATTTTCTCGAATATAAATCCACACCTTGTTTTCCAGATTGCCATGAAAAACACAGGTCTTAGGCATAGGCATACACTGTAAAAAATGACCGTGAATTTAATGGTAAAATGCTACAGTAAAAACCTGTTAAATGGTTAACTGTAAATTCCCCTACTATATACGGTGAAAAACTGTATTGGATATTACATGTATTGGACATTAATTTTACGGTAGTATACTGTTTTTGGATGTGAAAAAGACCGTATAATTTACAGTGAATAACCGTAAATTGACATTCCCAGAATTCCCTGTGTTACATTTCAAATTTGATTTTTTTTTTGTTAAAATAATTATGTTTCTTCTTAGTTTTTTCTTATCAGTTTTGTATATTAGGGTTGTGTGTTACACCTAATCTTGTTAAATGAATGTTTATTGCATTATTTCAGTTTCATGTATGTTACCATGATGCTGTTTGGTGTTTGTGTGAATGACACTGTGCACCTTCTATATATGCTATTATTTAAAAGCTGCTTGTGATGGGCTTTGGTTCATCATGTGACTTTCTCATCACCATCTGCATTTGGTGATTATCAGTGTATTACAAAGGTACAAAACAGATTTCAGTACTTCAATAGGTTGGTATATTAACATTTTATCAGTTAATGAAATTACGGTATTTAACTGTAAATTTAAGTTAAAACCGTAAAACCTAAAACGTTGCTACCGTATTTTTTTACAGTAAAATTCCGGCTACCACAGCTGCCGGTTTTTTACCGTAAATTTTACGGATTTTTTTTTACAGTATAACTATAACTTTCTCCTGTATGCAAATCAGGTTTTCATTTGTAACATAATATAAAAAGGTCAAAAGCACAATCTCTCTTACACACAGTGAGACTAACAAAGACTATTTATAGTGAGCCATATGGAGCCATTAAGGTGCTTTTTTGTCCATTTTGAAGATGGACAGATGACAAAATAGTCTAAATGGCTTAAAAGGTCTGCCTTTTCATAGGTCCACATTTATTCGTTTAGCAGATGTTTTTAACCTAAGTGAGTTACAAATAAGATCAAGGCCTCTAGATGGCGCCATCTACAATGCTTTTAAACACTCAAAAAGAAAGATAAACTATATTATGAATAGAATGTGGCAAGTCAAAAATGCATTTCAGTCTCGAAGCACCAATGTTAAACTGCAGAACTAACTACCTGCTCTCCCCTTCATTTTTGGTGGCTAAACAATTATAATTATGGCTCTATCTATGGTCCCCATTGAAGAATGTTTCCTTTGAAAGCTGATATTCAAAATAGTTTTCTACAGAAGCATAGTTCCCTTGTTGCATCATCACTCCACCCCACTCTCTCTTTCATTTAAGTAAAGGGGAAACAACCAGCAATTGTTCATGCAAAGAAGTTGTTGGAAAAAGGACTAAAAATGGGTAAGAAACTTTATCTATGCAATATTCCTGTTTACACTTTTTAAACCTATATTGTACCTATACTAAATTTGTGTTTTACTGAGACAGATATGATGCCCTATGAAAAGAACTGGGTGAAGTGTTTTTTTGCTGTAATGCTGTTTTTTTTAAATGACATGCATCTTTTGATTCCTCCACCCATTTGGTTGGGTTTCATTATCTCGACTTGATTAAGATTAAGCAGCATTACCACTGGAGTTGAAAGTTTAGACTTTATCCAACAGAAATCTAAAAATCATCTCATGTCCATGTTGTTGTTACTCAGTGTAAAACACTATTTTAAGATGAAATGACAAACAAAATGTTTAAAAATATATATTGTGCATTAGTTTTTGTGACTTCAGTAACATGCTTACAATACAATACAAGTTTATTTGTATAGCACATTTAAAAACAACTGGTGTTGACCAAAGTGCTTTACAAGGCTAAAAGAAACAGGCAATAATGACACAAAGCATTTAAGCACTAGAGAAACAATAAAAGAAGGATAAAAATAAATAAAAGCCTAAAAAACAAAAACAAACATATATATATACATATATACAAACACACATACATATATATATATATATATATATATATATATATATATATATATATATATATATATATACACATA
>NW_015505253.1:716880-717097 GCF_001515645.1 Sinocyclocheilus grahami | reverse complement strand
TATATATACATACATATACATACACATACACATACATATCAATACACATACACATACATACATACACATAAAATAGAGGAGAAAAGCTGATCACTTTTACGCTTCCCTTTGAGGAGCCGGGCTGTGGCATTTTGAACTAACTGTAGGCGTGTCACACATGTCTGAGAGGCACCAATGTACAAAGAGTTACAATAGTCTAGTCGAGATGTTACAAATG
>NW_015505253.1:708591-716786 GCF_001515645.1 Sinocyclocheilus grahami | reverse complement strand
AAACCAGACTGAAATTTCTCGTGTGTATTGTTATCATTCAAAAAAGGCAAAAGTTGGCTCAAGACCACTTTTTCTAAAATTTTTGAGAGAAAATGTAAATTTGAGATTGGGCGAAAATTACTCAAGAACGTAGGATTCAAATTTGTTTTTTTAAGATGAGGCAAAACAGAGGCATGTTTAAGGCAGTCAGGTACGGTCCCAGTAAAAAGACATTTGTAGATGACAGACAACAAATCAGAGCCAATAGCTTGAAAAACTTGCTTAAGTAAATGTGTAGGAATCGCATCCTGAGGGCAGCTAGTGGGTTTTAAACAAGCTTAGTGTGTGCCATGTTAGTAAGTAGTGGTTAAAAAGCTGTGGTCATACAGGATGCAACTTTTTTCCAACTGTATTAATGCAAAGATTATTTGCTTAAATGCAAAACTGGCTGTGAGCAGTATTGAGCTCAGAACAACAATAAAATATGTTTATGAGTTACAGCCTTGCCTGTTTAATACTGGCAAGTGTTTTGTGGTGTCATGGTGCATGTGAATTGTGCAACAAGATTTTGCTGGCAGTCTTTTTAATTTAACAGCTGTAGACAGCAAAAAATAATTAGTTGAGTTAAAAGTACTCTCATTTATTCTTATGGTTTAAGAAAAATAAAAAATTATACATATAATTGTATACAATATTGTACAATATTCACTATGTATTTTATATGTAATACAGAGCATAGGACATGATGCCCCCTGGTGTAAGAATGAGTAAATCCTTGTATTATAACCTCTCAATTTGCAAACTTTTGATCCCCATGATTTTGATAATTAAAATTAGATGATTAAAAATGATTTTATATTTAGCATGATTTACAATGACTAGAAATGTGTAAAAGTTCTAACCGAACAATAATAAAATTCATATTAAAAATCTGAGCTGTAATAATGATAAAAAAATATATAAAACATATTTTGAAGACAGCTTTGTTCAGAAATGAAAATCATTACTAACAACTTTCTCTTCAGTGAGCTGTAGACTATGGAAGATTCTGTCTGCCACAGAATGAAAAAAATGAAATGAAAAAGTGAACTGCAACTTTTTAATCGCACAATTCAGGCATTTGTTCTTGCAATTCTGAATTTATATCTCACAATTCTGACTTTTTCCCTCGCAATATTGAGGGGGGGTGGAACAGAATTGTGAGATGTTATAAACTGAGAATTAAAACAGAATTAAAAACTCACAATTCTGAGGAAAAAATTTGAGATAAATTTATTAGATTTCAATTACATTATTTTGTATTCCACAGCAGAAAAAAAAACAGAATTACAAGATGTAAACTCAGAATTTCGTGTTTATATCTTGCAGTTCTGAATTTATATCTCGCAATTCTGTTTATATCTCGAAAATTCTGATCTCTTTCTCAGAATTGTAATAAAAACAAGTCCAAATTGTGAGATTAAAATGTTGCTAGTATTTTTTTATTTGGTGGCGGAAACGAGCCTTCGTGGTTAACCACTGCAATAGGATCATTGAGTCAGTGATTTGAACTTGTGAACTATATCAGTTGGATTTGTGAACGAATCATTCTAGTTGACTCAGTTTTCAATTCAAAACTCAAAGGAAAGTATCAGAAATGTTAATTCTGTCATAAACCATTCTCTTTCTCTTTTCTTTGTGTAGCGGCCAATAGTGTGGGACATGAAGGTCAACAGTTGAACAACTCAACGCAGATAGTCTTATCAGACATTGAAATCTTCAATATATTCATATACTTTGTCATCTTTGCTCTGGGTATTGTCGGAAACGGGCTCGTCATATATGTGACGGGCTACAAAATGAAGACAACCGTCAACTCCATTTGGTTTCTCAACTTGGCGATTGCAGACTTCATCTTCATCTTAGTCATCATCCTCTACATTGTTACTGCCTTTAGCCAGGTTTGGCTCTTTGGTGACTTCATGTGCAAGTTTGTCTCCTTCGTGACGGTGTTAAACATGTTTGCCAGCATTTTTTTGCTCACGGCTATCAGTCTGGATCGATGTCTGTCCACCTGGATGATTGTTTGGGCTCAAAACAAACGAACTCTTGTCAAAGCCAGGATCATCTGTTCACTCATGTGGGTTTTATCCATTGGCTGCAGCATCCCGTTTGTTTTGTGCCGCTCAGGAGAGTATAATCAGTGTGCCTATGAATGTCCTTTAAACATCTTAAAGTCTCTGTTCATATACAGGTTTATAGTGGGCTTTCTCATCCCCTTCCTGATCATTGCATCTTCATACATTGCTATCGGAGTGCGAGCCAAGCGTCTCAAAAGAGGAAAGAAGCTTAAACCTTTCCGGGTCATTATATCTGTGATCCTGGCCTTTTTCATATGCTGGTTTCCTTTTCATGTTCAGCAGCTGTCTTCCATAGTTGCAATTATAAATGGGTGGAGTGATGTTGAAAATGTATTCAATAAAATAGGGCCATTTGTTAACTGCCTGGTTCATCTCAACAGCTGTCTGAACCCCATTCTCTATGTGTTCATGTGTGAGGAGTTTAAGAAGAAGCTCAAACAGTCTCTGCTGCTGGTGCTGGAGACGGCTTTTACAGAAGAACATCTGCCTTTCCGAACATCTCACCCTTCCACATCTCGCCGTTCACGCCTCTCAGAATCACAAGGTCTCAAGCAGACAAATGAAACAACACTCTCATCATCTGGCAGCAGTCAGGACAACAATACATGCTTTTAGAAAATCAGTCTCAGAGATATTCATTCTTTATGTTAGATCGAAGTGGACGATAAATCACATTAACAAGCTCTCAACATTGCTGCCTTGATGCCTGCCATCTCATGCCAGAGGTTCAAAGCCAATTTGTGTTAAAGACAATTTGAAGTTTGTTTTAAACGTTGCAATTTATGTGCCATGTGACTTTCACATGCCCCCATTTTTAATTGGCTGGACAAACTGATAGCCCCGCCTCAAACTCACACCATTGGTCGGGTCAGTGTTGCTGCTTCTAGTTGGGTTGAAAATGATTTGCATTGTTTTTTTGTGGAAAACCTACAATTGATTTATTTTATACTTGTCTTTCTTTATTAAAGTGGCTTTGTGGAAAATATTTTCAACAGATATTTATTCTGTTTTATATATTCTTTTCGTTGACAACCTTTTAGACACATTGTAATACTGTCAATTTAGTGCTAACATCTATTTTGCAATGTTTATTTAATCACCAAAACTGAAGATAATCTGTTTGAAACATTCTGTCTGTAGTCTTCCTCGGTTTTTTATAAATACAGTTTTTATGCTATTTCTGTCTGGAATTTTTTATAGGCATAAAACACTGTCACAGCATTCTATCTATCTATCTATCTATCTATCTATCTATCTATCTATCTATCTATCTATCTATCTATCTATCTATCTATCTATCTGTCTGTATCTGTCTGTCTGTATCTGTCTGTCTGTCATCACCACATGCTCACATTTCAGTGACTTGTATTATGAAGTTAGAAATCTGGAATTTCATAAGCGCTATGTTACCAAGTCTGACATGTGTTTACGTAATAAAATCAACTATGCACTGAGCAGCTGGCATTACTGAAATACAATTCCTTTTACAGCGAATGCTACTGAAGCAGATGTTGAAATCAATGTGAGGAAGAAAACAGAAACATAATAAAGGATGCTGTCTACTTCAGTAAACATGACGAACTGATTGAAATGTGAGATATTACAGTTTTTAAACTATAATACAGCTTGTGAACAAAATGTCACGTAGCATTTCATTTACATCAGGCAAATCATCAGTGTCCACAGCTCATTAGTTCGCTAGAGACATGGGGCCTCATTTATCAATCTAACGTAGAAACGAGCGCAGATCCATGCGCACAAATCAACTTACGACAGAGTTCACGTGCAAAAAACAATCGTCATTTGAATATCACACCCCTAAAAACAACCTGGGCTGCGTTCAGCCCCGACAAAACGGTGCAAAACGTTTTTTAAACGGAAACGGTGGTGAGTTGAACACCCTGTTCTGATGACGCAAGAGTTGCAACTATGGCAGCTGAGAAGGCCAATATTTGTGTTCTTTTTGAAGAATTTTCGGAGCCTGATGAAATCGGTATAAATACGTGTTTAATACTGCAAAATACGCTCGATGGTACAATCACTGCCCTTGCCCTCCAGAATAAAAGAGAACATCCCAATCAAATGAAGGGATTTGTGGAAACTGTGGTTCCTAATTATTGTGATCCAACATTTGCTTTGCATTTCAGGATGAAAAGACAAACATTTCAGGTGAAGGATAATCCAGTTCTTACCTCCGAGACTGTGTTATGATCTATATGACCTTATTATTTTTACTGTGAGTATTAGGCTTATCATTGTTGCTGATCACTGTTGTTATGCTATGATATTGTAATATGTACCATTATATAATCAGAGGGGTATAGAAAAGTTTATGAAAGTGTCACTACATAATACAAAAGCAAAATATATAAATATGTGTAATGTGACCATGATTTGGGCACTACAAGTCCCAGCAGCCCCAGTGTTATATAAGGAAGTAGTGAAGTTTGTTTGCTCTTTTTCGCTTCCGCTTTTGATTTCAGGGATGTCGTGGCGGATTTAGAAGTTGAAAAGAAAGATATAGCACTTCAAAAGAATGGCAGCAGATAAGCAGTTACGTTAAATAATCCCGGAGCTTCGTCGTGAACTGAACATATGATGCACCGATTAAGGAGTGTTGTGGCTGGATTATTGCCTGACTGATGGTTGCCTGACTGTCCCAGTCGAAAATAGTGGATGTAAGAGGATGCACGGTTACCGTTTACTTTAGATTTAATACTTTTGTAATTGTTTTTTATTTATTTTGTTCTGTGAATTTGGGACCCAGAGTGTCAGAGGAGAGATTAGGCCCCAAAGAAACTGGATTAATAGTGACTGTGTTACAATGCTGACTTGTGTTTGTGTCACCTGCATTGTCCACTGTTAATTAAGTTGTTTATTCTTTTCTTTTGTAGGTTCAGTTTTGGTTAAGCCAATGGTGGCCACTGAGTTGCCCTCACTGTGTGGATGGCGGTGGTGAGGTAGCTGGGATTGTGTGGTGGTTTGATCACTTTATCTTTGGTTTTCCTATAGGTTTGCAGTGTGATTGCTGTGAGCTTGACTGCTGTGAGGACACTTTTGCTCTTGTGCCACTTCTGTCTTCACTTTCTAGGTAACCTGTGGCCATCTATAGTTGGTTTTCTTTTCGTTGTTTATTTTTATTTTCATTTTTTTCTCATGTGGGTATTTGCATCAAATATTGGTGATGTGGTGTTTTAATATTTTTGACCTGTCTGAATAAAAATGTGCCTGTTGATTTAAAGTCACCTCATGGCCCCTTTCGCCTGTTTACTACTGACTTTTAAAGGTCATCCCACCACATTTGTATAGTATTTTTATGTTACATTAATCAGTATTTAGCACTCCTTCCTAGGGAAACGACATAGACCAGAATACATTGCAATTACTAAATGATATTTAGACAGACTTAAAGAAGTTCCAGATCTATACTTGTGCCCTTATTATTTCAGTTATTTTGCCTTTAATGTAAATAAACATGTGCAAACAATATACTTGCTCTTGTGAATTTATTTGGATGTTAATTACATTGTGCGAGCTGTCTCTTTAATACTGTGTGGTTTACATACATGTTGCTGCTGATTGGGCTGACATGTTTGACACACCCACCAAACAAGAGAAAACGCATCTCAAACCCCGTTGCACACTGTTTCTAGGAAACATGTCGTTCAAACCGGAAACCGTAGCAAAACGGTGCACACCGTTTTGAGCTTGAACTTGCCCCTGGTTTAGAAGCCTCGCCCCTAGAGTTTAGGACACGGAGAAAAGAAACCCGGACAAAAAGAGGAAGTAATCTCGTCAAAGAAAAATTGATCTTACTCCAAAAACATCCCTTAACCTTGTAATCGCAAACTATTAGGCTACATTAATTAATGTAATTTATATGTATATTAAAATACTCGTAAATATAAACAGATTTAGTTTCCCTCATTCTACAACAAATATTTTAAATTTAACGGTATTCAGAACAGAACAAGAATGAAAAGTAAGTAGTTATAAAATTATATATTCAACTATAAAATAAAACTAATTAGGCTATTGTGGCATTCATTATAGCATACAAAACTGAAATGGCATTGGGCTCACGAGCCATGTCTCATACCACAAGAATACAAATGTTTCCACTTTCGCCATATTTGTAACATTTGTTTGCATAACTATTATTCATTATGTAGCCTAAACATGGCTTTATACTTCACTCATGTTCTAATATCCGTGTAAAATCCTTCACATGCGCAAAAATGTTTGTTTGGGCACTGTGCCGGGATAATGTAACTTTTATGTTTGGTTGACTGCATTTTAGTTTGATGATGAATGGCTGAAATGTCAGGCAACGGTAGAACTAGTGTTGTTTGTGTGTGTGAGAGGCGCCTGTGCGATCAGATGGATTTAATCAAATAAAGACATAATTCAATTCAAGTTTATTTGTATAGTGCTTTTCACGATACAAATCTTTGCAAAGCAACTTTACAGAAAATTACGTTTCTACAATATTTAGTAGCTTATCAGTGGTGACTGTCAGTTAATGTTGCCTACATATGGCAGAAATGTACGGAAAAAATCAATTAAAGACATAATCAAACAGATGATGAAAAGACATAAAGAAAATAAATAAAATGCATTAAGAGTGTCACAAAAACGAGCGTGGCCTATACTTTGTGAGTGAGTGAGTGAGTGAGTGAGAGTGAGAAAGAGAGTTATACTATCAGATTGATGAAATGATATTGGATGCAGTTCAGGGTAGGATGAAATAGAAAACTTGTAATACTCCCAATAGTTTGTATAAGTGTGTGTGTGTGTGTGTGTGTGTGTGTTAGCGTGAGTATGCATGCATCCAAACATGAACAGGTCCAAGGCCTTTATGTTTGCAAGCACACGTACATATGTGAACGTGAACATGATCAACATGCTCCTGAACACTTATAGTTAGTATTACTTTCATTCTTTCCCATTCACTTTGAATGGCTGGACATTTTTGACCGGGAACACCACAAGTGTTACTTTGTGCCATTTTGTACAAAATAAAAGCCTTTCAAAACAAACTCCCTGATTAAACATTTGAATCCAATCTTTGGTGATAATATAGCATAATGAGTGATTTATAAGCAATTTTTGAGGCCGGGTCCTTTTTGCTCTGTAACCTTGTGTGTGTGAAAGGGTTCTGAACACAACATTAAATCAAACTTCAGTCATTCAAATAAAGAAATATTAAACCCAGAGGAGATTAATCATAATAAACATGCTGCTACAATTAAAACCATTACATTAAAATACATTTAAAACAGTGTATTTCAATTATTTCAGCAGTGTGCAGATCCTCGTTTATGTCAGACTGTGGCGACAGCAGCGAGGACAGTCGCTTTGCTGGCTCACATATAGGGGAGAGCGGGATAAGTTGTCACACTTTTCTCACTGTCTAACATTTACTGAGCACCATACATCACAATGGTATAAATGTCATACCAAATGAAAGAAGGAAGTCTTTGGCACATACAGTATGTTGTATTCATTACATTTTCATATCTTATCTCATTACGGAGTTGTAGACTGTTGAATAGAGAATGTGCACTTGTGACAATTTGCCCCATCGGCAGGTAAGTTGTCAAACTAGATTATCTAAAAATAAGAACACAACTACTTAATTGTTGTAGCGAATCAGCTCATGGGGAAATATGAATAATTTATCATAACTAGTTATAATTAATTATAAATATTTAGATCCGCTGTAGATATTTACTTGACCTCTCAGGGTCAACTGTCTGTCAATTCTAAGAACGTTAATTTCCTGGTTAAGGGAAATAACTTTCTTACTGTACAACTCTACACAGAGCCTGTAGCATAAATCTGCATGATTGGGGACTCCAGTTATGAGCAAACAATGAACAACGTCAAGTGTGATACAAGTAAGACTTTATTAACTACATAAACACTTAAACTAGTTTAACATACTACATAAACACTTAAACTAGTTTAACATACTACATAAACACTGAAACTAATCTAACATACACATACAAACGCACACACACACACACACACACACACACACAATAACATATCAACTCGTCTGTCACGCGTGATAGTTGCAGCTCTAAATGT
>NW_015505253.1:701443-705498 GCF_001515645.1 Sinocyclocheilus grahami | reverse complement strand
TTGAATCCAATCTTTGGTGATAATATAGCATAATGAGTGATTTATAAGCAATTTTTGAGGCCGGGTCCTTTTTGCTCTGTAACCTTGTGTGTGTGAAAGGGTTCTGAACACAACATTAAATCAAACTTCAGTCATTCAAATAAAGAAATATTAAACCCAGAGGAGATTAATCATAATAACTACAATTATACAATTAAAACCATTACATTAAAATACATTTAAAACAGTGTATTTCAATTATTTCAGCAGTGTGCAGATATGTCAGACTTGGCGACAGCAGCGAGGACAGTCGCTTTGCTGGCTCACATATAGGGGAGAGCGGGATAAGTTGTCACACTTTTCTCACTGTCTAACATTTACTGAGCACCATACATCACAATGGTATAAATGTCATACCAAATGAAAGAAGGAAGTCTTTGGCACATACAGTATGTTGTATTCATTACATTTTCATATCTTATCTCATTACGGAGTTGTAGACTGTTGAATAGAGAATGTGCACTTGTGACAATTTGCCCCATCGGCAGGTAAGTTGTCAAACTAGATTATCTAAAAATAAGAACACAACTACTTAATTGTTGTAGCGAATCAGCTCATGGGGAAATATGAATAATTTATCATAACTAGTTATAATTAATTATAAATATTTAGATCCGCTGTCGATATTTACTTGACCTCTCAGGGTCAACTGTCTGTCAATTCTAAGAACGTTAATTTCCTGGTTAAGGGAAATAACTTTCTTACTGTACAACTCTACACAGAGCCTGTAGCATAAATCTGCATGATTGGGGACTCCAGTTATGAGCAAACAATGAACAACGTCAAGTGTGATACAAGTAAGACTTTATTAACTACATAAACACTTAAACTAGTTTAACATACTACATAAACACTTAAACTAGTTTAACATACTACATAAACACTGAAACTAATCTAACATACACATACAAACGCACACACACACACACACACACACACACACACATGCATACAGTTGGTATAGGAAAGGGTTAAAGCTTAATCATAAGCCTGCATAAAACAGTATAAAATCTCAAAGACAACATACACAATGACCTGAAGGATATGTGTGTTCATTCAAAGAAAGGTTTTCCTATGGATTAATTAGAGAAGAGTCCATTTCTACTGTGCACTGTGTCTTTCCTATGGAAATTGTAGTGAGAGGGGTAATTCTCAACATGCCATTAGGTCGTAAATGTATCTGGTCTAGCAAAGGTGTCGTGGTTGCCATGGGGACCAGGGGGGGCCTGGTGTCATTGCAGACATCCTGGCGCCCAGTTTATTGGGTGAGGGGTCTGTGACGATTTGTTAATCTAATGAATAACTGATTTGTTAAATCAAATGAAAAATTGTGTTTTTGATTGGTCCAGACATTGTGATTATTGATTTTAATATTTAAATTTAAACCAGAACTGGAAATATAAACAATCATGCCTAGAGAATTTGGAAAACAATTATTTCAATCCAAACAATACACATTTCAATGAAAACACATTAAGTGGCAAGACCACTTTACTTTAAACTCAAACATTCTCTGGCTTGCACATAGATCCATGATAACTGAATGGAATGCTGCAGATAACTCGCTTAACTTAACATGTTTAACCTCGGAACAAAACAGATGCCCTGTATCTGACTAATCAGACTCATCTTCAGAGTCACAATTCTGGCACACATAAATTGCCTGGCCTGAGGTGCAAGCATCATGGGCCCATTTGTTGCATTTTACACATTTTACCCAGGTCTCTTTTGGACGACTGTTTGAAAATGGCTCCACACAGACGAGGCAGAAGCACTCTTCATCATCTGATGATGACTCTTGTATGATTTTTCTTCTTTTAGCTGCCCCCCCCCCCCTTGCTTCCCTTTCTTTTGAAACAGCTTTTTGCTAGATTCAGCCTTATTCTTTTCTATTTCTAGTTGCTTCTTCACTGGCGTGTCAGTAAGAATTGCTGATTTGCGTCGTATTCTTCCTTTGCTGGCTGGTTTTCGGGGGCCAGCTTTTGGATATGGCCGGATGTCCTCTGGAGTTGGTAGCCTGCTGTCAGCAATAGCATTGCTGGGTAAGGGTGAGCTGGTGATAGCAGAAGCATAACTGGGCATGCTAGGCAGAGCATAGTTGGTGCTGGGGCCTGGCAGGGCATAGTTGTTGCTGGGGCCTGGCAGGGCAGAGTTGGTGCTGGGGCCTGGCAGGGCAGAGTTGGTGCTGGGGCCTGGCAGGGCAGAGTTGGTGCTGGGGCCTGGCAGGGCAGAGTTGGTGCTGGGACCTGGCAGAGCAGAGTTGGTGCTGGGACCTGGAAGGGCAGAGTTGGTGCTGGGGCCTGGCAGGGCTGGGTTCTGAATGAGACGATCTGTGACGTAGGATGGTGCAAACTCGGTTTCCAGAAATACATCTCTGTTGTAAGGTTGAACCCCAGCCACCCTAAAGCCGAGAAACATTCGAGACATTAACGAGAAAATGTCATTTTAACGAGATAATGCTGTCGTATTAACGACATAACATCTCGTTATTACGAGAAAATATGTCGTTTTAACGAAATAATTATGTCATATTAACGACATAACATCTCGTTTTTGTGAGAAAATATGTAATTTTAACGAGAAAACATCTCTGTCACGGAATACCAAGAGAGACAAGGTATGAATCCAGGTGCAGTTTATTGAAAGTAACAAATAATCAAAACAGAACAAAAACGTGGCAAAAGGTAATCCAAAACATAGGGAACAGATAACACGATGAAACTAGACAACTACGAATTCAGAAGACAAATACAATATAGCAGCAGTGACAGACAGAGTGAGCATGGTATATATAGATGGGATAAAGAGTAAATGAGTAACAGGTGAAAATGATTGGAACTGATAACCAGGTGCTCATGATCAGACAGAATGAAAAGCAAGAGACTATGGTTAATGGAGTTCAACACATATAACATAAAAACGGGAGAGTGCCCTCAAGTGGCCAGTCCAGGTATAGTCGTTTTAAAACGAAAATATGTTTTTAACGAGAATTGTGTCGTTTTAACGACATAACATCTCGTTATTACGAGAAAATATGTCGTTTTAACGAAATAATTATGTCATATTAACGACATAACATCTCGTTTTTGTGAGAAAATATGTAATTTTAACGAGAAAACATCTCTGTCACGGAATACCAAGAGAGACAAGGTATGAATCCAGGTGCAGTTTATTGAAAGTAACAAATAATCAAAACAGAACAAAAACGTGGCAAAAGGTAATCCAAAACATAGGGAACGGCAGAGTTGGTGCTGGGGCCTGGCAGGGCAGAGTTGGTGCTGGGGCCTGGCAGGGCAGAGTTGGTGCTGGGGCCTGGCAGGGCAGAGTTGGTGCTGGGGCCTGGCAGGGCAGAGTTGGTGCTGGGGCCTGGCAGGGCAGAGTTGGTGCTGGGGCCTGGCAGGGCAGAGTTGGTGCTGGGGCCTGGCAGGGCAGAGTTGGTGCTGGGGCCTGGCAGGGCATAGTTGGTGCTGGGGCCTGGCAGGGCATAGTTGGTGCTGGGGCCTGGCAGGGCTGGGTTCTGAATGAGACGATCTGTGACGTAGGATGGTGCAAACTCGGTTTCCAGAAATACATCTCTGTTGTAAGGTTGAACCCCAGCCACCCTAAAGCCGAGAAACATTCGAGACATTAACGAGAAAATGTCATTTTAACGAGATAATGCTGTCGTATTAACGACATAACATCTCGTTATTACGAGAAAATATGTCGTTTTAACGAAATAATTATGTCATATTAACGACATAACATCTCGTTTTTGTGAGAAAATATGTCGTTTTAACGAGAAAACATCTCTGTCACGGAATACCAAGAGAGACAAGGTATGAATCCAGGTGCAGTTTACTGAAAGTAACAAATAATCAAAACAGAACAAAAACGTGGCAAAAGGTAATCCAAAACATAGGGAACAGATAACACGATGAAACTAGACAACTACGAATTCAGAAGACAAATACAATATAGCAGCAGTGACAGACAGAGTGAGCATGGTATATATAGATGGGATAAAGAGTAAATGA
>NW_015505253.1:686878-699150 GCF_001515645.1 Sinocyclocheilus grahami | reverse complement strand
TCAAAAAGGGGGGGGGGAAAAAAAAAAAAAAGAAAAAACAAACTGCTGGATCTTGTAGTGGCTGCTATATTCTGTCACGGAATGCCAAGAGAGACAAGGTAAGAAACCAGGTGCAGTTTATTGAAAGTAACAAAAAATCAAAATGGAACAAAAACATGACAAAAGGTAATCCAAAGCACAAGAAACAGAATAACACGGTGAACTCCAGATAACATCAAGACATGGGAAGACAAATACAATATAGCAGCAGTGACAGACAGAGTGAGCACGGTATATATAGATGGGATAATGAGTAAATGGTGAAACACAGGTGAAAATGATCGGAACTGATAACCAGGTGCTCATGATCAGACAGAATGACAAGCAAGGGACTATGGGAAATGGAGTTCAACACATAACATAAAAACGGGAGAGTGCCCTCAAGTGGCCAGGCCAGGGCACCACAACCAGACACTGTGGCATTACCCCCCCTCTACGGAGCGGATACCAGATGCTCCACCAGAAAACATAAAAGTTCAGGAGGGAGGTGGAACTGAGGCGGACCAGGGGGAGGGATGGCGAGCCAGGACCATGCCAAGGAAGGGGGTCAGGGAACAGAGGTAGACCAGGGTCTAAGAGAGGAACCAGCAGGGTGGAAAGCCAAGGCGGGGCTGGCAGGACGAACCACCAGGGCCCCAACCATACAGGAACCCCAGCAGATAGCCAGGACGGAGCTGGAGGAATGAGCCAGTGAGGCTCCAGCCAAACCAGGACCCAGGAGGGCAACCAGAGCGGAATCCTGTCAGGCAACACTGGTGGGACAGAAAACCCTCTCCGCAACTCAGGAGAAACTGAAGACAAGAGCAGAGAGAGTTTAGTAACAGCATCAACGGCTGCAACAGGACAAGCCGATTGCTCCGCAACGGTTCCCGTTAGCTCCCGGACTGGAGCGGGCTCTGGAGCGGGATCTGTGAGCTCCCGGACTGGAGCGGGCTCTGGAGTGGGCTCTCTGAGCTCCCGGACTGGAGTGGGCTCTGGAGTGGGCTTTCCTGTCTTCCTTCTCACCCTCCGCCGCTTAGTGGGAGTCTGAAGGATAGGGGTGGTAGGAAAATCCCTGCGTAAGGGTTCTGACTGGCCTGGTTCTGCCCACTGACTTCGACCCTAGAGATATTTGACAAAGCCCCAGAAGTTTAGGATCTCGAGTCCTTTCATCTCCCACTGGGGCAAAGGATCATCCAGACAGACGTTAAGGAGGTCCTTAAATGTAGCCTCATTATAATTTAGGCCCACCGCCAACGTCCAAAAGGTCTGGGCAAAACCACCAACCTCCATTCCCTCCTGCCTCCAAGCCATCAGAGTCCGGTGTTGGATCATTTGCTCCTTTCCTGTGGCAGGAGGGACGATCCAAAGGTCCATGGTTCAAAAATGGGGGGGAAAAAAAGAAAAAAACAAACTGCTGGATCTTGTAGTGGCTGCTATATTCTGTCACGGAATGCCAAGAGAGACAAGGGAAGAATCCAGGTGCAGTTTATTGAAAGTAACAAATAATCAAAACAGAACAAAAACGTGGCAAAAGGTAATCCAAAACATAGGGAACAGATAACACGATGAAACTAGACAACTACGAATTCAGAAGACAAATACAATATAGCAGCAGTGACAGACAGAGTGAGCATGGTATATATAGATGGGATAAAGAGTAAATGAGTAACAGGTGAAAATGATTGGAACTGATAACCAGGTGCTCATGATCAGACAGAATGAAAAGCAAGAGACTATGGTTAATGGAGTTCAACACATATAACATAAAAACGGGAGAGTGCCCTCAAGTGGCCAGTCCAGGGCACCACAACCAGACACTGTGGCAATCTCGTTTTTATGAGAAAAGATGACGTTTTAACGAGAAAAGATGATGTTAAAACGAGAAAAGATGTAGTTAAAACGACATAACATCTCGCTATTACGACATAATTGAGTGGGAAAAAAATATGTGTGTGGCAGCAATGCGTCACCGCGGACATCCGCCTGCAGCATAGTTGAGAAACCAGTGTTGTGGTGGTTTCTGTCCCATGATGCATATTTTAAAGAAGAAATTAAACCAGTGGTTTAGTGGTGTAGCCTACTTAGTATCTTACGGCAGCTACTTTGAAATATAGTGTCATAACCAGCAGCCATATCACCCTGTAGCCCAAGACTGGTTGCCCACTGAAGCTAAGCAGGGCTGAGCCTGGTCAGTACCTGGATGGGAGACCTCCTGAGAAAACTAGGTTGCTGCTGGAAGAGGTGTTAGTGAGGCCAGCAGGGGCTGCTCAGCCTGCAGTCTGTGTGGGTCCTAACGCCCCAGTATAGTGACGGGGACACTATACTGTAAAAAGCACCATCCTCTGGATGATACGTTAAACCGAGGCCCTGACTCTCTGTGGTCATTAAAAATCCCAAGATGTCCTTCGAAAAAGAGAAGGGGTATAACCCCGGTATCCTGGCCAAATTTGCCCATTGGCCTCTGACCATCATGACCTCCTAATCATCCCCATACACTGATTGGCTTCATCACTCTGTCTCCTCTCCACCAATAAGCTGGTGTGTGGTGGGTGTTCTGGCGCGCTATGGCTGCCGTCGCATCATCCAGGTGGATGCTGCACACTGGTGGTGGTTGAGGAGATTCCCCGCTTTCATGTAAAAGCGCTTTGAGTACCCAGAAGAGCGCTATATAAATGTAACTAATTAATTATTAATCATAACATGTTCAATATTTTTATTATTTATATTTTGATATATTGATGTAATGATGTTCAATCGCAATTGCATCCAATGGTCTTATATTTTGTCATTTCTACTTTGTGTATATCAGTTCACTCATTCGAAGTAAAGGCCCGTTCACGCCATGTAAGATAACTAAAATGATAAGCTGCCAACTCTCATGAATTTAGTGTGAGACTCATGCAATTGATTTTTCTTATGCCATTTTCTCACAAAGTGAAAAAAAATATTGCAGAGCAAAGAGGACACTGACAACCGCCGACAGACCAGACAGAGCAGGCAGCACCATGCAGCAGTGAGTTATTCTGACTAATCAGGAGGAGATACACAACTCTATGAAACTTTTTTTCCCATTTATTTGTTATTTGTCTTTCTGCATTGCAGCTGTTATTTTACAAAATTTAATTTTACAATTTTAATTTTTTTAACATTCAAAACGTTTTTTTAATGTTTTCAAATGTTTACATTTTTTGTTATAAGAAAGCATTCCAATTTAAAATGTTGCAAACACTATGGGAACGTTATGGGAATGTTCTGAAACAAGTAGTGACATTTAAAATATGTTAGATGAACGTCCAACTAAAACAACTCAAAAATTAAACATTTCATAAACATTTTGGGCTAATATTTTGTACTAGTGACACACTTTTCCCCATTTTTGTCCTATATATAATCAGTTAAACTGATTATATTGTTGGCCAATATCTTTAAAATTTTGTATTTGTACCAGGATTCTTAATTTTCATTATCCTATTATTTGTTTTTGTTGTTGTTGTTTTTTGTTGCTTTTTAGGGAAAGACCTTCTATAAGAATGTGCTACTGTGAGAGCAAAAATCCTTAAGGAAATTACCATTAAATGCAGGAAACATGAATCTTTGTGGTTTTACTCACAATAAAGTTTAAACAGAAATCAGCATAACAAAATTAACTTTTGCATATTTGGATTCATATATAATATTCATTAGCCTATACTTGAACACACAGTCATGCATCAAACATACATTTTGTAGTTGCTAGACAAGGACATACTGGATTAGATCCAGGTTTATTATTTAGGGACCAGTTTTCAACATATCTAACATTTCAGTTTGGTTTCCATGTCCTGCTCATCCTTTTGCATCTGCCTTAAAGTCCAGATGATCCTCAGCAAAAGCCGTCTCCAGCACCAGCAGCAGAGACTGTTTGAGCTTCTTCTTATACTCATCACACATGAACACATAGAGAATGGTGTTCAGACAGCTGTTTAAACAAACCAGGTAGATACTGACAATCTTAAATATGTCAAGTCAAGTCAAGTCACCTTTATTTATATAGCGCGTTTAACAATACAGATTGTGACAAAGCAACTGAACAGCATTAATTAGGAAAATAGTGTCAATAATGCAAAATGACAATAGTAAACACTAATTTTTCAGTTAAAGACAGTTCATCATTGAATTCAGTGATGTCAACATACACATACAAGAAGGGATTCAGGCAGCTGTTCAAGTAGGCAAGGCTGACTATGAAGAGCCCCATCTGGTCGAAAACATTCTGGAAGCTGGTCAGCTCATCTGATGTGTCTGCATAATACATTTCATACAATCACACTTTAAGAAATTTGTAAAAATAAAAGGGAAGCCAGCAGAAGAAGAAGGCCAGGATTACTGCTAGGATAATACGGAGGGGTTTTAGTTTATTGTCTTTCCTGAGGCGCTTAACTCGTACTCCGATTGCCATGTAGGAAGCCAAAATTATGACGAACGGGATGAGGAAACCCACCAAAAAACGGAACACTAACACCCTCTTGTAGGCTTCCAGACTTGAAAAGCCAGGTATGCACAGGGTTTGTTGCAGAGAATTGGAATGTGTTTTCCGAAAGATGACTAAAGGTAGACTGCAGCCAACCAAATAAACAGGCAAATTATCTTCGCTTTCAGGACGGTTCGTTTGGTCCGGGCCCACACCATCACCCGGGTAGACAGGCAACGGTCCAGACTGATCGCTGTTAGCAGGAAAGTGCTGGCAAACATATTCAGCACAGTCACCAGGCTACTCAACATGCAAATAAAGTCACCAAAAGGCCAGTCTGAATTGCAGTATTCATAAATTATAGTAAAGATCAGGAAAAAAAATAGGAAGTCGGCTACCGCCAGGTTCAGAAACCAAATGGTATTGACGGTCCTTTTCATTTTGAGGCCTGCGATGTAGATGACCATTCCATTGCCAGCAACACCAAGCACACATATTATGCAGTGCAGGAAAACATTGATGTTCTTTAAGTATTTCACTGTGGCATCTGTGCTGTTGGTTGATGGGGCTACGGTTTGGTCTAAAGTAAAAAGAAAAAAATAGATAGCAAGAAATTGGTCAGTCCAAAGATGAAAGCCAATGAACAACAACCAACAACTGAAAGGTGAAATAGAGCTACTTAAATACAGGGCAAATTAGAAAACTAATAACAAAACATCCATGACAACTAATACGTGGTGGGAAATTAGAACAAAGGACAATAGAAACTTATGAAAACAAACTAGAAGTCCAAGAAGCTAAGACAAAATAACTGAAAGTCTGTGACAGAAACACAAAGGAAGTAGGCCTATGCATATTTGTTGTTTATCTTGATACTTCACTAGAATATTTCGCAATGTTGTTCAATGAAACTGCTGTCATTTTAGTAGGAACAACAGCTGTACTTACCCATTTTGACTTTATTTGTTGAAGAGGCTAAAAAAAAATACACAAAATAATTAATAACGAAAATCCATAAATCAATATCTGTAACTGAGCATTATCAAAATTTCAAGTTAATTTGAATGATTTTCAAAATACACAAGGTGCTTTGGTTGATGGTTAAGGGCTGTTAAAGGCCCAAAATCAATTTCATTCATTTGGACAGCATCAAGGAAATAAATGTGAGGGGAAAAAACAAAGCAAGAAATGAACTAAACTAACCCTTAAAAAAACTCAAATAAAAAATGGAAATGAATAAGAAGATATTGCAAGAAATGTTAAACCTGCTCAACATTTAAACTAAAAAGAGCTTTAAGTAAAAAGGTCAATCACCTTACCAGTTTTCTGTGTTGTACTGCGAGGTGATTGGAAACTGGTATGGTCCATATCACTTGGTTAAATATAATTTTATTAGTAAGAGAGGATGACTTATCACATTGACAGGAAACTCAGAAATCAATTGCATAAGAACTACTCTCTGAAGTTTTTCCAAAGTCACTGAAAATCTGATGATGTTTTGGGTCATATTTATGAAGAAGTATAGAAAATATAATAATATATAATCACATACATACATATATTTGAGGTGTAATGGTACACAAGCATGACGGTTCGGGTACCTGGTTTCGGTACAAAAGGGGGGGAAAAAATAAACAAATTTGCTTTTTTTTTTTTTATTGCATTTTAACTATATCTAAAAATGCTAAAAACTATATCTAAAACCCTGAACTGCTTTTTCCTTTTAAGTTATTTGACTCATACTGCAAAAGCTATATATGAAGACACAATGATTAGGAAGGGGATGAGAAAACCCACCATAAATGCAAATATGACCAGAAGTTTCAGGGTTTTTATGTTGATGGTAACCTCAAAGGTTATTAAGGCAAAATGAAGACTGCAATGAGTGGATAAAATCCACACAATCGTACAAATGATCCTGGCTTTGGGTAGAGTTCTATTGTTTTTAGCCCACACAATCACCAATGTGCACAGGCATCAGTCCAGACTGATTACAGTCAGAAAAAAAATGCTTGCAAACATAATTAGCTGCATCACATAGCAAAGAAACCTGCAAATGAAATCGTTCATGTGGTGTTTTGTGATGTTTAGGACTGGGGAAAAGATGAAGGAGAAGTCTGCAAACACCAAGTGGAGAAACCAAATGGAGTTGACCGACGTCTTCATTTTATAAGCAGTCACAAGTATGACAAGCCCATTTCCAATGAGACCCAGTATAAAGATGGCAACGTAAAGGCATGCACACAAGGGCAGAAGTGTGTTAGAAATATGGTTCATGATTTTGCTTAATCTGTTTATTAAACTTTTACAATAACAACAGGATACAAATACAAGAAAATATTGGTTCATGACTTTGATGATAGTTTCCACATCTCCCAAGCACACTATACAAAGAGAGAAAATGCAGCAAACGCACAAACTACCAAAAATACATGGACTTATAGCTACTTCAACACAAGGTTGGATAGTAGTGGATACACTACACAAGATTGGATACAGTCATTACAAATTTAAATATCACACTGAAAATATTGGATATGTAAATAATAATAATAATAATAATTTATATAATTTTTTTAATCTCACAAAGTGATGCTCCCACTAGACAGCATTTTCACATTTATGCTGTAATTAATTGCTAAATGTTAAGTGGTGTTTAAGGAATATTGCAGATCGATTCTTACTGATTTCTTGAGGTTTGTTTTTAATCCACAGTAGCATATTTGCATGTTCCTTCCTAACTCCAGCATTCATGAGGTGCATCTGAACGAGACAAGTGTTTCTGTGCAACCTTCTTTTTCCATGTCCAGCTTTAGCTTTTATACACCAGCCAAGCTTTACATCTCTATAGACTGATTTGTTGTTGTTTACTGATAAGGGCCTAAAATGTGGCGTCATCAGCAAACTTGATGTTACTGCAACTATCAGGCATCATCACAGGGGGAAGTGGGCATCCGCCTGCAGCATATAGTTGAGAAACCAGTGTTGTGGTGGTTTCTGTCCCATGATGCATATTTTAAAGAAGAAATTAAACCAGTGGTTTAGTGGTGTAGCCTACTTAGTATCTTACGACAGCTACTTTGAAACATGGTTTCATAAGCAGCAGCCATATCACCCTGTAGCCCAAGACTGGTTGCCCACTGAAGCTAAGCAGGGCTGTGCCTGGTCAGTAGCAGGATGGGAGACCTCCTGAGAAAACTAGGTTGCTGCTGGAAGAGGTGTGGTAGGTGTGACAGGGACACTATACAGTAAAAAGCGCCATCCTCTGGATGATACTATAAACCGAGATCCTGACTCTCTGTGGTCATTAAAAATCCCAGGATGTCTTTCAAAAAAGAGTAGGGGTTTAACCCAGGCATCCACTAAATTTGCCCATTGGCCTCTGAACATCATGGCCTCCTAATCATCCCCATACACTGATTGGCTTCATCAAAGTGTCAAAGACTGGGTCAGACTTGGTCCCGTTCCACTCTGGGAATGAGATTTGCATTGGGATTGGGAATGTTGCGAGAGGAGAGCCAGGTGTTCCTCTGCGAACGTGCTCTCGAACACCATCACCAAAGATTGCTTGAGCTTTTTCTGAAACTCTTCACACATGAACACGTAGAAGAAGGGATTCAGGCAGCTGTTCAAGTAGGCAAGGCTGACTATGAAGAGTCCCATCTGGTCGAAAACATTCTGGAAGCTGGTCAGCTCATCTGATGTGTCTGCATCATACATTTCATACAACCACACTTCGAGGAATTTGTAAATATAAAAGGGAAGCCAGCAGAAGAAGAAGGCCAGGATTACTGCTAGGATAATACGGAGGGGTTTTAGTTTATTGTCTTTCCTGAGGCGCTTAACTCGTACTCCGATTGTCATGTAGGAAGCCAAAATTATGACGAACGGGATGAGGAAACCCACCAAAAAACGGAA
Source organism: Sinocyclocheilus grahami (assembly GCF_001515645.1). Taxonomy (NCBI): domain Eukaryota; kingdom Metazoa; phylum Chordata; class Actinopteri; order Cypriniformes; family Cyprinidae; genus Sinocyclocheilus; species Sinocyclocheilus grahami. Next base: position 690,761 of record NW_015505253.1, on the reverse strand, counting down.
CACTAACACCCTCTTGTAGGCTTCCAGACTTGAAAAGCCAGGTATGCACAGGGTTTGCTGCGGAGAATTGGAATGTGTTTTCCGAAAGATGACTAAAGGTAGACTGCAGGCAACTGCAGCTAACCAAATAAACAGGCAAATTATCTTCGCTTTCAGGACGGTTCGTTTGGTCCGGGCCCACACCACCACCCAGGTGGACAGGCAACGGTCCAGACTGATCGCTGTCAGCAGGAAAGTGCTGGCAAACATATTCAGCACAGTCACCAGGCTACTCAACATGCAAATAAAGTCACCAAAAGGCCAGTCTGAATCGCGGTATTTATAAATTATAGTAAAGATCAGGGACAAAAATAGGAAGTCGGCTACCACCAGGTTCAGAAACCAAATGGTATTGACGGTCCTTTTCATTTTGAGGCCTGCGATGTAGATGACCATTCCATTGCCAGCAACACCAAGCACACATATTATGCAGTGCAGGAAAACATTGATGTTCTTTAAGTATAATACAAAATATCCATGACAACTAATACGTGGTGGGAAATTAGAACAAAGGACAATAGAAACTTATGAAAACAAACTAGAAGTCCATGAAACAAGAAGCTAAGACAAAATAACTGAAAGTCTGTGACAGAAATACAAAGGAAGTAGGCCTATGCATATTCGTTGTTTATCTCGATATTTCACTAGAAATGTGGAGGATTGCAAAAGAATATTTCGCAATGTTGTTCAATGAAACTGCTGTCATTTTAGTAGGAAAAACAGCTGTACTTACCCATTTTGACTTTATTTGTTGAAGAGGCTAAGAAAATATGCACAAAATAATTAATAACGAAAATCCATAAATCAATATCTGTAACTGAGCATTATCAAAATTTCAAGTTAATTCGAATGATTTTCAAAATACATAAGGTGCTTTGGGTGATGGTTAAGGGCTGTTAAAGGCCCAAATCAATTTCATTCATTTGGAAAGCATCAAGGAAATAAATGTGAGGGGAAAAAACAAAGCAAGAAATGAACTAAACTAACCCTTAAAAAAACTCAAATAAAAAATGGAAATGAATAAGAAGATATTGCAAGAAATGTTAAACCTGCTCAACATTTAAACTAAAAAGAGCTTTAAGTAAAAAGGTCAATCACCTTACCAGTTTTCTGTGTTGTACTGCGAGGTGATTGGAAACTGGTCTGGTCCATATCACTTGGTTAAATATATTTTTATTAGTAAGAGAGGATGACTTATCACATTGACAGGAAACTCAGAAATCAATTGCATAAGAACTACTCTCTGAAGTTTTTCCAAAGTCACTGAAAATCTGATGATGTTTTGGGTCATATTTATGAAGAAGTATAGAAAATTCTAGAAAATATAATCACATACATACATACATACATACTTATATTTGAGGTGTAATGGTACACAAGCATGACGGTTCGGTACCTGGTTTCGGTACAAAAGGGGGGAAAAAATAAACAAATTTGCTTTTTTTTCCTTCTTTTTATTGCATTTTAACTATATCTAAAAAATGCTGCCCTGTTGAAAAAAAAACACATATGCTGGTTAGGTATGTTTTGATGCTGGTTTGAGCTGGTTTAAGCTGGTCCTTTGCTGGTTTATGCTGGTTTAAACTGGTCCTTAGATGGTCATGTGCTGGTCCTAAGCTGGTTGGACCAGTTTAGGACCCGCACATGACCAGCTAAGGACCAGCATAAACCAGCAAAGGACCATCTTAAACCAGCTCAAACCAGTATCCCAGCTTCAAAACATACCTGACCAGCATATGCTGGTTTTTTCAACAGGGTGGGTTAAATACACCTTACAATTTTGTAATGTTTCAATTATTGGAGTACTGGCTAAAAATACCCTCAAAAAGCTTTCCAACCACATTATTCTCATCTGCAATTACCATATAAATGTAACAAACGTGATAAGGAAGCCAGCATATAAAAAAGGCCAAAACCACAGCGATGACCTGAAAACCCTGGACTGCTTTTTCCTTTTAAGTTATTTGACTCATACTGCAAAAGCTATATATGAAGACACAATGATTAGGAAGGGGATGAGAAAGCCCAGCATAAATGCAAATATGACCAGAAGTTTCAGGGTTTTTATGTTGATGGTAACCTCAAAGGTTATTAAGGCAAAATGAAGACTGCAACGAGTGGATAAAATCCACACAATCGTACAAATGATCCTGGCTTTGGGTAGAGTTCTATTGTTTTTAGCCCACACAATCACCAATGTGCACAGGCATCGGTCCAGACTGATTACAGTCAGAAAAAAAATGCTTGCAAACATAATTAGCTGCATCACATAGCAAAGAAACCTGCAAATGAAATCGTTGATGTGGTGTTGTGTGATGTTTAGGACTGGGGAAAAGATGAAGGAGAAGTCTGCAAACACCAAGTGGAGAAACCAAATGGAGTTGACCGACGTCTTCATTTTATAAGCAGTCACAAGTATGACAAGCCCATTTCCAATGAGACCCAGTATAAAGATGGCAACGTAAAGGCATGCACACAAGGGCAGAAGTGTGTTAGAAATATGGTTCATGATTTTGATAATAGTTTCCACATCTCCCAAGCACACTATACAAAGAGAGAAAATGCAGCGAACGCACAAACTACCAAAAATACATGGACTTATAGCTACTTCAACACAAGGTTGGATAGTAGTGGATACACTACACAAGATTGGATACAGTCATTAAAAATTTAAATATCACACTGAAAATATTGGATATGTAAATAATAATAATAATAATTTAAATAATTTTTTTAAATCTCACAAAGTGATGCTCCCACTAGACAGCATTTTCACATTTATGCTGTAATTAATTGCTAAATGTTGAGTGGTGTTTAAGGAATATTGCAGATCGATTCTTACTGATTTCTTGAGGTTTGTTTTTAATCCACAGTAGCATATTTGCATGTTCCTTCCTAACTCCAGCATTCATGAGGTGCATCTGAACGAGACGAGTGTTTCTGTGCAACCTTCTTTTTCCATGTCCAGCTTTAGCTTTTATACACCAGCCAAGCTTTACATCTCTATAGACTGATTTGTTGTTGTTTACTGATAAGGGCCTAAAATGTGGCGTCATCAGCAAACTTGATGTTACTGCAACTATCAGGCATCATCACAGGGGGAAGTGGGCATCCGCCTGCAGCATATAGTTGAGAAACCAGTGTTGTGGTGGTTTCTGTCCCATGATGCATATTTTAAAGAAGAAATTAAACCAGTGGTTTAGTGGTGTAGCCTACTTAGTATCTTACGACAGCTACTTTGAAACATGGTTTCATAAGCAGCAGCCATATCACCCTGTAGCCCAAGACTGGTTGCCCACTGAAGCTAAGCAGGGCTGAGCCTGGTCAGTAGCAGGATGGGAGACCTCCTGAGAAAACGAGGTTGCTGCTGGAAGAGGTGTGGTAGGTGTGACGGGGACACTATACAGTAAAAAGCACCATCCTCTGGATGATACGTTAAACTGAGGCCCTTACTCTCTGTGGTCATTAAAAATCCCAGGATGTCTTTCAAAAAAGAGTAGGGGTATAACCCCGGCATCCACTAAATTTGCCCATTGAGGAGATTCCCCGCTTTCATGTAAAAGCACTTTGAGTACCCAGAAGAGCGCTATATAAATGTACGTAACTAATTCATTATTAATCATAACATGTTCAATATTTTTATTATTTATAGTTTGATATATTGATGTAATGATGTTCAATCGCAGCATCCAATGGTCTTATATTTAGTAATTTTTACTTTGTGTATATCAGTTCACTCATTCGAAGTAAAGGCCCGTTCACGCCATGTAAGATAACTAAAATGATAAGCTGCCAACTCTCATGAATTTAGTGTGAGACTCATGCAATTGATTTTTCTCATGCC
>NW_015505253.1:680473-686470 GCF_001515645.1 Sinocyclocheilus grahami | reverse complement strand
TTTTTTTAATGTTTTAAAATGTTTACATGTTATATGTTATAAGAAAGCATTCCATTTTAAAATGTTGCAAACACTATGGGAACGTTATGGGAATGTTCTGAAACAAGTAGTGACATTTAAAATATGTTAGATGAACGTCCAACTAAAACAACTCAAAAATAAAACATTTCATAATCATTTTGTGCTAATATTTTGTACTAGTGACCCACTTTTCCCCATTTTTTGTCCTATATATTATCAGTTAAACTGATTATTTTGTTAACCAATATCTTTACAATTTTGTATTTGTACCAGAAATCATAATTCATTATCTTATTTTTTTGTTGTTGTTGTTGCTTTTTAGGGAAAGGCCTTCAATAAGAATTTGCTACTGTGAGAGCAAAAATACTTTATTAAAAATTACCATTCAATGCAGGAAACATGAATCTTTGTGGTTTTACTCAGAATAAAGTTCAAACAGAAATCAGCATAACAAAATGAGCTTTTGCATATTTGGATTCATATATAATATTCATTAGCCTATACTTGAACACACCTTAGATCATTTAGAAGTTTCATCTGGTCTTGTTGAGATATATAGTTGAGTATCATCGGCATAACTGTGGAAACTAATCCCGTATTTCCTAATAATATTACCAAGTGGCAACATGTATATCGAAAATAGCAGAGGACCTAGGACAGATCCTTGTGGCACTCCATATTTTACTGGTGATAATTGAGATGACTCCCCATTTAAATGAACAATGTGGTAGCGATCGGACTACGTATTGATCACTGGCACTCCGGTTATTTCCTACTGCAGTTATTGAATAAAAAAGGCAAACATAGTATGGAAACCAACATATGAAAAATACCAGAGTTACAGTTATAATGACATGGTATGACTTGAGATGCTTTCCCATTTTGAGGCGGTTGATTCGTACTCCAATAGCTATATATGATGTTACAATGATCAGAAGGGGGATGAGGAAGCCCACTATAAATTCATATGTGATCATATAAGTTATGTCTTTAAAGAAAGGAATGCTGCAGCTGATGGATAAAACCCACACAATTATGCAGATGATCCTGGCTTTAAGTAAAGTTCGTTTATTTTTAGCCCAAACCACCATCCATGTGCACACACATCGGTCCAGACTGATAACTACAAGAAAAAAATTATTAGTAAACAGACCTAGTGGTAGTAGCATAAATAAAATGTGAATCATGAATTCACTGTTCCACCTGTCCAAAACTGAGACAATAACTAAATGACCGATTAAGGATAACAAGAAAATGAAGTCTGCAATCGCCAAGTTGATAAACCAAATGGAGTTGACGGTCGTCTTCATTCTGCAGCCAGTCAGAAATATGACAAGCCCATTTCCAACGAGACCCACAACAGAGGTGGCAAAGAAAATACAAAAAACAAAAATCTCAAAGCTTGTGAATTCCTCACGCTGCATTGTGATGTTATGCGCTGTGTCTCTGGTCATGTTTTCAGCTTCGAAACTGGTGTTTTCTACACAGAGAAGGAAGAGAGAGAAAACACAGTGAGGGCTGATTTTGGGTCTGTTTCAGAAGCAAAGAAAAGTTTTGTCTTGTCAGGTGAGGGGTCAGGGGTCTTTTTATACTATTGAATAAGAAACTTTTGGCACTGACCTCATGCTTTATATTGCCATTACTGTGGCAATCAATGTAGATGTACCAGTTATTGACAAACAGATTCGATTTCATCAGTCTTACAAAATATTACTAATTGTGAAAGATGTGTTTGTGAATGAACTGTGAATTAAAGCAATAATGCACAAAGACATCAAAATTCAGAATGCAATTAGGAAAGAAGACTAAATTAAATTCAGTAATCAAATATTACAATGCTGTCATTCCAGCAGTTATATACGGAAGCCTGTTTCCACCACTGAATTAAAAAATAATAATAATAATAATTAAAAAGTAATTGCAACATTTTATCTCACAATTCTGACTTTTTTCACAGAATTACGTGATACAAACTAGCAATTCTGACTTTTTTTCCTCAGAATTGTGAGATATACACTCACAATATCAGTCTTTTGGAATTGGACAGAACTGAACATAATAACTCACAATTGCGAGTTTACATTTGCAATTCTGACTTTATTTCCTACAATTGTGAGTTTATATCCTGCAATTCTGACTGTATAGGCTACGTGCAATTACTTGTTCAGGCTATATCACACAATTCTGAGAAACAAAATATCAGAATTGCAATTTTATATCTCGCAATTGACTTCATTTCTCAGAATTGCTAGTTTACGTCTCGCAGACTTTATATCCTGAAAATGCTATTTATATCGCACAATCATTATTATTTTTTAAAAAGTAAGAATTGCACGTTTGTATCATGAAATTCTTGAAAGAAAAGTCAGAATTATGAGATGTAAACTTACAATTGTGAGAAAAAAAGTCAGAATTGTGAGATAAAAAAGCCGCAATTACATAAATACATATATATTATAATATATTCAGTGGCAGAAACAGGCTGTTTTATTTTGAACACTGTATTTATATTGTATTTTGTATAGGCTATTCAACAACACCTATTATATTATAGTAGCATATTTTATTATATTATTACACGGCTCTGTGAAATACTTGATTCTGATTGGTCAGTTGCGACATTCCGAGGTATGTTATCCCTCGATAACAACCGGTAAAAAGCTGATAACACAGGCTCATCCGGGTAACTGAAGTGCTGGCACTGTACTCTTGCTTGAACAATTTTTTCTTGGTGGAAGCTTTGTGTTTGTTTAGCTAATAAAATATTAAAACGCGATTCAAAATGGTGTTCAATTATTTAATTATGTCATCCTGGTATCGCGGACTCGCTCTCCTTTCATACAAAAGCAGCTGCTGCTATTTTGCTACGATTGTTTTGTTGTAATGGATTATAAGAGAACTAACAAACTGGTAAGATTTTAAAACATTTTCCTCTTAATTCTTTTATTGCCTTAATTATTTTTGTGGTGAAATGTTGTGTAATAAGTGGTTTGACTGCACCGTTTCCCTTAAATCTATTTTAACTCAAATCAAATCAAATATTTCAACTCAAATCAATATTTCACATCTAATTATTTACTTATGTGGCAAGTAGCCGTGTAATAAGTGGGATAATGTACATCCAGCCGGTTGTTATCTCAGAATAAACCCCGACAGCCTGAAGCCTGTTAATTCACTTACTTATATTATATTATATTATATTATATTATCAAAGTGTTTTCTTTAAATCTACCTAGTTTAACTTAAAAATGTAAGTTCAGTTGCTGCCTTAAATGCTTGAGAATAATCAAATTTGAAAAAGTCATATTAATGAATGAATTAATTTATTTTTTATCTTGCCTAGTTGAATCTCGAATAACTTAAACAATGAAGTTGAAATTGTTTACATTATTTTTAAAGTGTTAAGTAATGGAAAAAATATGTTTGCAATGACTTGTTCATATTATATTTACAATGCACTTTATGTGTGCATTGATTGTATGTTACACAGTTTTCCATTTACTACACTCTGAGAGTTATAAAAAAACATGTAATATACACATACCCATTTTTTGAGCTGTTGATGCACAGGGACAAGCCAGGTCTTGATCTTGCTCTGTCTTGTTCCTGTTGACAGACTGTTGGTTTTATACCAAACTGTAAAGCCTGGTACTACATCTCTATAGGCTGATTTATCATTTTTACTGACAAGGGCCTAAAATGTGGCGTCATAAGCACACATGATGAAATGATTACAGCTTAACTGATTTCACAGTGGGTAGCAGAGTCTTTCCTGCCACACTAGAATATTCTTGCTGTTTGATACTGTCATTGGATGGCAATATGAATTAAAAAGCAAACATTAAAGGCTAGAAGCACAAAGACAAGTATGCGTGTTTATTGTTTATCTTGATATTTCAGTAGCAATATGGAGAATTTCTACTGGATGTTTAAAATGTAATTCATTGAATCTGCTGTCATTAACTATATCAAACTTAATTTTTCTTGTTGTCTGGACAATCTATAAAAATATGTATATGTCTGCACACACACAAATAAATAAATAGAAATAAAATCACAAAAAAATTTTTATAATGTAGTTACTTTTCTCTCAAAGAAAAAAAAATCACATTTTAGTGAACATTGTCTTTCATTTATATTGGATTTGTTGCAAATCAAGAGCAAAAACACATTTTAGTTCATTATAAAAACAGAGATTCGTGATAATGAGATACAAATACACAATACAACTACCAATTTCTTGACATCAGTGCAAATTAATGAGGCATGCATTCCAGCTATTTATATATTTATGGCACAGTATGGTTGGCACATCAGCTTCCATCTCACAATAAAAAAAAAAATGAATGAAGAACGTCTCGGTTACGTATGGTAAGCCTCGTTCCCTGAAGGAGGGAACGGAGATGTCACGTCGGATGAGCGACAAATTGGCATCTCGCTTAGAGAGACCAATCTACTTCGAGTGTAAACTAAACGAGCCAATGAACATTGACATGCGATTATGGATGTTTAAAATGTAATTCATTGAATCTGCTGTCATTAACTATATCAAACTTAATTTTTCTTGTTGTCTGGACAATCTATAAAAATATGTATATGTCTGCACACACACAAATAAATAAATAGAAATAAAATCACAAAAAAATTTTTATAATGTAGTTACTTTTCTCTCAAAGAAAAAAAAATCACATTTTAGTGAACATTGTCTTTCATTTATATTGGATTTGTTGCAAATCAAGAGCAAAAACACATTTTAGTTCATTATAAAAACAGAGATTCGTGATAATGAGATACAAATACACAATACAACTACCAATTTCTTGACATCAGTGCAAATTAATGAGGCATGCATTCCAGCTATTTATATATTTATGGCACAGTATGGTTGGCACATCAGCTTCCATCTCACAATAAAAAAAAAAATGAATGAAGAACGTCTCGGTTACGTATGGTAAGCCTCGTTCCCTGAAGGAGGGAACGGAGATGTCACGTCGGATGAGCGACAAATTGGCATCTCGCTTAGAGAGACCAATCTACTTCGAGTGAAAACAAAGGGAGCCAATGAACATTGACATGCGATTATTGCATCCAGTTGCCGCTGATCACACCGTGAGTATAAGTAGGCAGCAGATGCAGCGCATATTCAGGTTTTCGCTGAGGAGCCGAGCCGGTGACCAGGCCGCTTAGCGGTGGTACAGGAGCTGTGGCGACGGGACGGGACGTGACGTGACGTGACGTCTCCGTTCCCTCCTTCAGGGAATGAGGGTTACCATATGTAACCGAGATGTTCCCTTTCAGTCGGTCACCCCCGATGTCACGTCGGATGACAGACGAATTGGGATCCCTAACAAAGGGCCACAGGTACTGCCCCTTCCAGTGTCCCGTGGAAGCCACCTGCGCCCCTACTTTTTGGCGTAGGCCAGGGCTTACCACAAGAGGACCAGCTACTGCTGCTATGGCACTACCCAATCAGTAAGTATGGATAACACTGGGAAAACGTACCCGTTCGACTTGGGACAGGGATGTTGCGGAAGCTCCAGCCTTCCCGCAGGAGGTTTTGGAAGCAAATACACATATGAACATTCCTAAGGTGCATATGGAAGATTGGAAGTGATTGTAACCCTCTTGGAATGGCAGAAGTCTGCCGGGGAAACACGGGCTCTGAGGTAATACCGTGGACTTTACACATATGGGATTCACTCAGGTCTCTACATATGGAACCCAGCCCTCTACCAGTTCTCATGGATTCATAGAGAGAGGGCCTGGCGCCGGACGCTCCGCCACGTCTGGCTGCCGAGGGGACGGAGGAGCTCAACAGGGTCTACTATATGGACTCTCTGGAGCGGTTTTAGCAAGCCGACCCGAAGCCGGGGCCACTCAGTGCTTCTACCTGTTTGAGGTGAGAACACAGGAGGATACCGGCTCCACACGAAGGCTATAGAATCTAGCAAACGTGTTAGGGGTCGCCCAGCCCGC
>NW_015505253.1:661624-680354 GCF_001515645.1 Sinocyclocheilus grahami | reverse complement strand
ACTTCGAGTGTAAACTAAACGAGCCAATGTACATTGGCATGCGATTATTGCATCCAGCTGTCGCTGATCACAGCGTGAGTATAAGTAGGCAGCTGGTGCAGCACATATTCAGGTTTTCGCTGAGGAGCCGAGCCGGAAACCCAGCCGCTCAGTGGTGGTACAGAAGCTATGGCGACGGGACATGACATCTCCGTTCCCTCCTTCAGGGAATGAGGGGTACCATATGTAACCGAGACGTTCCCTTTCAGTCGGTCACCCCCGATGTCACGTCGGATGACAGACGAATTGGGATCCCTAACAAAGGGCCACAGGTACTGCCCCTTCCAGTGTCCCGTGGAAGCCACCTGCGCCCCTACTTTTTGGCGTAGGCCAGGGCTTACCACAAGAGGACCAGCTACTGCTGCTATGGCACTACCCAATCAGTAAGTATGGATAACACTGGGAAAACGTACCCGTTCGACTTGGGACAGGGATGTTGCGGAAGCTCCAGCCTTCCCGCAGGAGGTTTTGGAAGCAAATACACATATGAACATTCCTAAGGTGCATATGGAAGATTGGAAGTGATTGTAACCCTCTTGGAATGGCAGAAGTCTGCCGGGGAAACACGGGCTCTGAGGTAATACCGTGGACTTTACACATATGGGATTCACTCAGGTCTCTACATATGGAACCCAGCCCTCTACCAGTTCTCACGGATTCATAGAGAGAGGGCCTGGCGCCGGACGCTCCGCCACGTCTGGCTGCCGAGGGGACGGAGGAGCTCAACAGGGTCTACTATATGGACTCTCTGGAGCGGTTTTAGCAAGCCGACCCGAAGCCGGGGCCACTCAGTGCTTCTACCTGTTTGAGGTGAGAACACAGGAGGATACCGGCTCCACACGAAGGCTATAGAATCTAGCAAACGTGTTAGGGGTCGCCCAGCCCGCAGCTCTACAGATATCTGCCAGCGAGGCGCCATGAGCCAGCACACAGGAGGATGCAACACTTCTAGTTGAGTGAGCTTGCAACCTGAATGGGCAGGGCACACAATGTGCCTGATAAGCCAGGGTAATGGCATCCACTATCCAGTGGGCCATCCTCAGCTTAGAGACGGCATTCCCCTTATGCCGGCCTCCGTGACAGACAAAGAGCTGGTCTGAGGTCCTCAAGCTTTGTGTCCCATCTACGTAGCACCTTAAGGCTCGGACAGGACAGAGCAAAGCTAGGCTGGGTCTGCCTCCTCCGGGGGCAGCGCTTGCAGGTTCACCACCTGATCCCTGAAGGGAGTGGTGGGAACCTTGGGCACATAGTCGGGCCGGGGCCTCAGAGTTACCTGGGAGTCGGCCGGCCCGAACTCTAGGCATAAATCATCGACCGAAAATGCATGCAGGTCCCCTACCCTCTTGATGGAGACCAGTGCAATCAGGAGCAGAGTTTTCATTGACAGAAACTTAAGCTCGACTGTCTGCAAAGGCTCAAATGGGCCCTGCTGCAGTGCTGTGAGCACTAGAGTCAGGTCCCAAGAGGGTATAGAGGGGGGGCAGTGGAGGATTTAGTCTTCTCGCCCCCTTAAGGAACCTTATGACCAGGTCATGCTTCCCCATGGACTTCCCTTCTACAGGGTCGTGGATAGCAGCGATTGCAGCGACATAGACTTTGAGGGTGGAGGGAGACAGCCTTTGCTCCAACCCTTGCTGCAAAAAGGACAGCATGACTCTGATCGGGCATCTTCGAGGGTCTTCTTGGTGAGAAGAACACCACTCAACGAACAGATTCCACTTCAAAGTGTAAGCGTGTCTCGGAGACAGCGCTCTCGCTGAAGTGATGGTGTCAACTACCTCTTGGGGTAGATCACCTAGAACCTCCGCGTCCCGTCCAGGGACCAGACATTAAGTTTCCAGAGGTCTGGATGTGGGTGCCAAAGGGTGCCCCGTCTCTGAGGCAGTAGACCACCTTGTCAGTTGATGTACGCAACGGTCGCAGTGTTGTCCATGTGGACTAGTACATGCTTGCCTCGTAAGCACCCTTTGAAACGGATCAAGGCAAGGTACACTGCCAGCAACTCGAGGCAGTTGATATGCCAGTGCAGTTGGGGCCCCGTCCAAACCCCTGTCACTGCAAGCCTGTTGTACGTGGCCCCCCAGCCGGCCACATATTGCCAGCCAGTTGAGGCATCAGTGTGAACCCCAGCATGCCTGGAGACCTGATCTAGGGGCAGGAGTGCCCGGAGAAACGCAAGGTCTGACCATGGGGTGAAGGTTTGGCGGCAGGCCGGTGTAACTTGGACCCGGTGAGTGCCGCATTGCCACGCCCACCTCGGGACTCGGCCATGGAGCCAGTGCTGAGGCGGTCTCCCAGGAGCCCTTTGAAATTGTTTCAGTGGGACCGCCATCCTGCTCTTGAATGTATTCAAGCAGTTCAACACCGACTGAGCACGTTCCTGCGTGAGGCATGCTGTCTGTTCAACCGAGTCCAACTCCATACCGAGAAAAGAGATCCTCTGCGTCGGGGAGAGTTTGCTCTTTTCCCAGTTGACCCGAAGGCCCAACTGGCTGAGTTGCGAGGGCACCAAGTCTCTGTGTTCACACAACTGATCCTGAGACAGAGCTAATATGAGCCAGTCGTCGAGGTAGTTGAGAATGCAAATGCCCTGTTCTCTCAGGGGAACAAGGGGTGCCTCTGCAACTTACGTGAAGACACGGGGTGACAGGGACAGCTCGGAGGGCAGGACCTCGTACTGATATGTTAGTCCTTCGGATGCGAACCGCAGCAATGGTCTGTGGTGAGGAAGGGTCAACAGATGAAGTACACGTCCTTCAGGTCGATCGCTGCAAACTAATCTCGGGGACAGATGCACCCAAAGATGTGTTGCTGTGTCAACATATTGAGCAGTAACCGGTGAAGGGCCCGGTTCAAGACACGCAGGTCCAAGATTGGTCGTAACCCACTTCCTTTCTTGGGTACAATTAAGTAGGGTCTGTAAAACCCCGTCTTCATATCGGCTGGAGGAACCGGCTCTATCGCATCCTTCGTCAGCAGGACTGCGATCTCTGCACGCAAGACAGGGCATCTGCTGCTTTCACTGAAGTAAAGTGGACGCCCCTGAACTTGGGAGGGCACCGGGTGAACTGAATCGCACAGCCGAGCTTGACGGTTCGAAGAAGCTATCAAGACGGGCTGGGTAGCACTGGCCAGGCTCCCAGACGGCGCGCAAGTGGCACCAACGGAACTACAGGTGTACCCGCAGTGAGGCAGCAAGGAAGAACGCAGGGACCCGGCCCGGGTGTCTCGTAGCCAGTCCGAGGCGGGGTCTGAGTGTGTGTAACACTGACCTGCATTCGAGCAGAGGGTGTGTGGGTAGTCCGTTGGTTCGTCCTCCCGATCCGCCCACTGCTGCTCACTGGCGAGAGAGGAGGGTGAGTGTGATACGACACTGGATCATCCACAACCCCCCATCCACTCTGGGGACCCAGAGATAGAGGACATTGGTCTTTTGTCAAGTATTTGGGTACCACCGACCGATAGGTCAGTGGCGGAAAAAATAAATAAATAAAAGATTCTCCGCCTGGCCCTCCTCCAGGGGAGGGAGTGGTGCTCCATCTCTGGGTTGCCTGTCTCAGGGCCTCTTGCTCTTTCGCTTGCCACTAGGTTTGGCGGCGGCCGGGTGGAGGCAGCAGCTGCACACCGGGGCAGGATGCCTGATGGCCTCAGTCTGCTTTTGGGCAGCGGAGAACTGCTGGGCAAAGTTCTCGACCATGCCACCGAAAAGGCCGGTCTGGGACACGGGGGCATTCAAGAATCGTGTCTTGTCCATCTCGCGCATGTCGGCCAGACACAGCCAGAGATGGCGCTCCTGGACCACCATAGTGGACATCGCACGACCCAGAGACTGCGCCGTAACCTTCCTCGCTCGTAGTGCGAGGTCCGTCGCGGTGCAGAGTTCTCTGAGAACTTCCGGGTCGTGACCACCCTTGTGCAAGTCTCTCAGTGCCTTGGCCTGGTGCACTTGCAACAACGCCGTAGCGTGTAAGGTGGAGGCAGCTTCTCCACAGGCCGTATAAGCATTGCTGGCCAGTCAAGTACCTACAGACCCGGGAGGTGAGGCACGGTTCGCTCTGCCGGGTGGAGGCGGTATTAGGACACAACTGCATCGCAACCGACCGCTCCACCGGGGGGACCCCTGTAACCCCCTAGCTGCACCACCGTCAAGGGTGGTGAGGGAGGAGGAAACAGCAGATCGGTTTCCGGCAGTAAAAGGTGCCGTCCACGACCTGGTGAGCTCCTTATGCACCTCCGGGAAGAAAGGCACCGAGGCGGGGTGCTGAGAACCAGCGCGGACCACCCAGAGAACCAATCGTGCAACCTTGAGGGCTCGGGACACAGTGGAAGTCTCCACCCAAGCCTTACCCCCACGGCGGCCAGGGAAAGCATAGCCGTTATTTCCGGATTCAATTCAGGCATTGCTACAGTCCCGGAGGACAGTAGTGCAGCCGAATCTTACTCTCCAGAAAGCTCCGGCTCACCCTCCGATGCAATGATCAACATCTGGTCGTTGGGAGAAGCACCAAAGGATACGGCTGGTATGCTCCTTGTAGAGGGCCAAGCACGTTCCATTGGCAGCTCAACTGGTTGTGGAGTGCAAGAGGAGCGATGGTCCCCCGAGGGTTTGCCATCACTGTTACCCTCAGACCGCCCGTGCTACTGCCGTAGAGGGCCCAGCACGTTCCATTGGCAGCTCAACTGGGTGCGGAGTGCAAGAGGAGCGATGGTCCCCTGAGGGTTGGTTCCCTGGAGGGTTTGCCATCACTGTTACCCACAGACTGCCCATGCTACTGCCTGAAGTAGCCCCTGCTTGACTGCCGCCATGACGAGAACTAGATCGAGGCAGAGGCAATGGAACTCCGCCCATTTGAGGAAACGGAGCTTGGCCCGCGACTCTAAGATGATCATCTTCCCGCAATGAGAACATGACTCATCCACAAACGCCACCTCAGCGTGCTAGATGCCCAGGCACGTGAGGCAGCGATCATGACCATCACCCAGCGCCAGGTAACGACCGCATCCAGAAACACCCGGGTGATACGTTGTCTATAGCATACATCGTCTTTGTAGCGTCTGGACCACTCAAACACACAATATATATTTTGTTAGCTAGATTTAACAAATACTCTGTAACACCCCAGGAAGCCGAACAGGCCCCTGGTTCCATGGTAACCCTGACACCCGATACATTTACGACCTCCTGGAATTTAGGTGAAGAAAATCGCTTCCTTGCCCATAGGGAAAATCCACAAGGGAAGGACTTTTCTTTGCTAATTAATTAATAGGAAAATCTTTTTTTGAATGAACACACCTGATCCTTCAGGTCATTGGGTATATTATTGTCATCGTGTATTTTGTCTTTGAAATTGTATTCTGTTATGCAAGCTTATAATCGAAACACACTCCTGTCAGCTTACATATATATATAACTCTACCATGTTTAGTATCTATGAATTCGTATTCGGGTGAGTTCTAATTGAGAGTGTATATTGTATGTTTACACCTACGCAACATATAAACCTCTCTTTCAGACAGATGAGACATGCAAGTATCAAACTTAGTCTTATTAATTAGGTATCATTTGCACCTTTTTACAAAGGTGTGTTTGAACTAAGAATCTGATGTTTCCCTCGGGCAGATCTGCTGAATATGCAAATGGTTCTATAACTTCATATTCTTATTTCTCTTCTCTTTACTGCTTTAAGTTTTTAACCCTTTCCTATACAAACTGTGTGTGTGTGTGTATGTGTATGTTAGACCAGTTTATGTGTTTATGTAGGATGTTAGACCAGTTTATGTGTTTATGTAGTATGTTAGACTTTATGTTAGGAACTCGTTCAGTCTTCTTCTCTCAGTAGAGTAATCAGGAGCAGAACGATGTGATCGCTCGGCTCCAAAGCGAAAAAAGCGCTGCATCTGCTGCCTACTTACACTCACGCTGTGATCAGCGGCAGCTGGATGCAATAATCGCATGCCAATGTGCATTGGCTCGTTTAGTTTACACTCGAAGTAGATTGGTCTCTCTAAGCGAGATCCCAATTCGTCGGTCATCGGACATGACGTCGGGAGTGACCGACTGAAAGGGAACACACTGTTAATGTTTTGTCTACACAGCTTCTATGCTAAACTGTATGTGTTTTTCCTTTTTGTATGTTATTTTATTTAAATACACATGTGGCATTATGAATGTTTAACCCTCAAGTGTCAAAGACTGGGTCAAACTTGGTCCCGTTCCACTCTGGGAATGAGATTTGCGTTGGTATTGGGAATATTGCGAGAGGACAGCCAGGTGTTCCTCTGAGAATGTGCTCTCGAACACCATCACCAAAGATTGCTTGAGCTTTTTCTGAAACTCTTCACACATGAACACGTAGAAGAAGGGATTCAGGCAGCTGTTCAAGTAGGCAAGGCTGACTATGAAGAGCCCCATCTGGTCGAAAACATTCTGGAAGCTGGTCAGTTCATCTGATGTGTCTGCATCATACATTTCACACAACCACACTTCGAGGAATTTGTAAATATAAAAGGGAAGCCAGCAGAAGAAGAAGGCCAGGATTACTGCTAGGATAATACAGAAGGATTTTAGTTTATTGTCTTTCCTGAGGCGCTTAACTCGTACTCCGATTGCCATGTAGGAAGCCAAAATTATGACGAACGGGATGAGGAAACCCACCAAAAAAACGGAACAGACTTGAAAAGCCAGGTATGCACAGGGTTTGCTGCGGAGAATTGGAATGTGTTTTCCGAAAGATGACTAAAGGTAGACTGCAGGCAACTGCAGCTAACCAAATAAACAGGCAAATTATCCTCGCTTTCAGGACGGTTCGTTTGGTCCGGGCCCACACCACCACCCAGGTGGACAGGCAACGGTCCAGACTGATCGCTGTCAGCAGGAAAGTGCTGGCAAACATATTCAGCACAGTCACCAGGCTACTCAACATGCAAATAAAGTCACCAAAAGGCCAGTCTGAATCGCGGTATTTATAAATTATAGTAAAGATCAGGGACAAAAATAGGAAGTCGGCTACCGCCAGGTTCAGAAACCAAATGGTATTGACGGTCCTTTTCATTTTGAGGCCTGCGATGTAGATGACCATTCCATTGCCAGCAACACCAAGCACACATATTATGCAGTGCAGGAAAACATTGATGTTCTTTAAGTATTTCACTGTGGCATCTGTGCTGTTAGTTGATGGGGCTACGGTTTGGTCTAAAGTAAAAAGAAATAAATAAATAGAACGCCATTTGTGTGGGGGCAAGATCTTGGGAAGCCAGAGGAATCGTCCCTGTTGAGTGTCTAGCCAGTGGCAACAATCAACCATGGCCTATCTGGAAGACCCTCAACAGGCTACGAGTAGGCCATGGAAGATGCCTACAAACGTTACATGCTTGGGGTCTCTCACCAACCAGCAAGTGCGATTGCGGTAGCGAGCAAAATATGCAACACCTCATGCAGTGCAGCCTAGCACCGCAATGCTCAGATCATGACCTAGCAGAGCCTAGCTACCATGCCATCAGTTGTGCTACACACTGGAAAGATGTAATATAAGATCGTAGGACACGAAGAAGAAGAAGATCATACATACATATATATATATATATGAGGTGTAATGGTACACAAGCATGACGTTTTGGTACCTGGTTTTGGTACAACAGGGGGGGGGGAATAAAAAAATTAGATTTTTTTTTTTTAAATTTCATTACTTTGTTTTTATTGCGTTTTATCTATATCTAAAAAATGCTGGGTTAAATACAACCCAGCGCTGGGTAAAATGTGGACAAACCCAGCGACTGGGTTGTTTTGACCTAGCTGTGTCACGTGGATACATTGTTTTCGTTCAAATAAAAAATGTGACGCAGCTGACACAGCTGAACAGCATACTGCTGTTTATGTTCAGTGGATATTCTCCAATATGGCACCAAGGTGACGCGGAAAAGACAAATTGTTGAATTAAGTCGTTATTTTTGTTTTCCTAGCATACAAAAAGTATTCTCGTCGCTTCGTAAAATTACAGTTGAACCCCTGATGTCGCATGGATAATTTTACCGATCTCCTTGCTACATTTCTGGACCTTGATCATGGTAATTACATTGCAGAGGGTCAGATAGGTCTCAGAATTAATCGAAAATATCTTAATTTGTGTTCCGAAGATGAACGGATGTCTTACGGGTTTAGAACGACATGAAGGTGAGTAATTAAAGACAGAAATTTCATTTTTGGGTGAACTAACCCTTTAACATCTAATGCTCTGGGTGAAACTCACGTACTCGTTTGTGATACAACATCCGCCTCTCCGTTCTCAAGTTGCCAGGTATAGGCCTATATTCCAAGTATAATACATATTTTTATTTGTCTGTAGATACACTTTGGGAACATTTGGGCGGCGTTGTAGTGTTTTTCGACTTCATGACATCTTTCACATACATGTTGTAGAGACGATAGCAGACAGGACTACTGGAACACTAACAAACTTTTATTTTTTTAAACTTTTAACTTAACTTTTATAACTTTTAATACTTTTACTTTAGTCTTTGCAACTTTACAGATCTTCTTTATATTTGCGTTTATGGTGGGCTTCCTTATCCCCTTGGTAATCATTGCATCTTCATATAACTATTGCAGTACGAGTCAAACAGCTTAAAAGGAAAAAGCTGCTAAGGGCTTTTCAGTTCATTGCTATAATCCTGACCTTTTTTGAATGCTGGCTTCCATTGCATGTTTGTCACATTTATATGGCAATTGCAACTGAGAATAAGTGGATTGAAAGTGTTTCATTAGTTTTTTTTTAGCCTGTACAGCAATAGCTAAATGCCCGATTATGATAAACAGCTGTCTGAACCCCATTCTCTATATGTTCATGCGTGAGGAATTCCAGCTTCTGCACACCTAACAGATGTCAGGACGAAACAAGACTGAGAGAAAATCTGACTTACAATTGCTTTGCAACATACTGCCTATAATTCACCTCTTTGTTAATTTTGCCTAATCTTTAATCAAAATAAAAATGTCAAAAAGCTTGAATAGGATCTTTTGGTGTTAATGTGTGGCTTGGAATTCCATGCATTTAATAGATATTCACCCATAAATGTGGATGTGCAGTTCCACAATGTGTTGTATCAGAGTCAGATGGTTACACATGCAAATAGGTAATGCAAGACAAATATTGAATGTTGCAAGTTGGAAAGAGCCGAGAACTATTATAAAGAATTTATTAATGCAGAATGAACACATCAAATTCATTTTCAGTACTGTAAGATTTATTTGAAATTGTTGTGAGTTTGTATTTAAAGAGAAAAACAAAGACATTACAAAATAATTTATAGTTTAGGTTTAATTATTTCACTCTCCTTGTAGGCTTCATGCCTGGACATATTTTTTAAATTGCCTTCACAGATTTTCTTCAGATGCACTAGTGAACTAACGTTCATACATTTCCTTAAGGATTTTTATGCTCTCGCTGTATCTCAGCTGGTTCTTACTGGAAGCCTCCTTCCACCTATAACATGCATAAAAAAAATGCTAAACAACATATAAATGATTTCATTTGTAAATATCCCTCTCCCCTTGTAAATGTAGTAGAAATTATAGAATGATGAGAATACTTCTGTCTAATTTTCTTCCAGCGTTTGATGTGATTGAAGATAAGAGGTGAGGTGCCTGCTGCAGCATCTACAGACTGAAAAACAAAAAGATCTTGCAAGAACTAATTGGATACATCCACATGAAGCACATCATTTAGTAACATTAGTATTGCAAACTTAATTTAAAGGATAACAAGATCAATTCAGTATGCATGCAAACAGGTTCTTCCTAACAACGATTAGAGTTAAGCATGTGTTTGATGGAAGCGTTATCGGTTGTCATTTAGCAGTTTGCTTAAAATGCAGATCTTTAAAGAAAGATTAGTGCTTGCTGTAGACTGTGTGTGACACAACAGTTACCACAGCTCACCTGGCTCTCTGTAGGTTTCTCTACAGGTGGAATTCTGAGATTAACAGGTTCACCAGCTGAACCTACTGGACAGGAAACAGGTGGAGGAAGCCTGTACACGCTCTGTGCTTTGCCATTCAGCATGTCAGTCATCTGAAAGAATTAAGAGTAAAAGAGCAGTTTCCCCCAATTGTAATGCTTGGTTTGGCATAAATTCCTCATTATATAATTTTTTGTTTTTAAACAAGTGAAGCCAAGGACATTTCTCAGTGGTGGAAGGAGCCTTCTAGGCAAATTCAAAGGAAAAAGGTAAATGTATCT
Organism: Sinocyclocheilus grahami; assembly: GCF_001515645.1. Lineage (NCBI taxonomy): Eukaryota > Metazoa > Chordata > Actinopteri > Cypriniformes > Cyprinidae > Sinocyclocheilus > Sinocyclocheilus grahami. The sequence continues at coordinate 670,081 of NW_015505253.1, read as the reverse complement.
CTCCACTGGGTAACTGAATTTAGATGGGAAAATGTAGCCGGATGTAGCAGCATTATTAACAGCAACAATTGATAACAGCTTTACTATTAAAAAATTACTGGACAGTTACATAATATATTATACTACAGTCCCAAGGCATTTTTATTCTTCTTTTGATTCAAGGTCAAACTACGACTAGAGAAAAATGAGGTGAGCCAACCGCACCTTAAATGAGCGTGCCAAGTTTAATAAAACTCAAGCTGCCTGACATGATTTACAAAGATAATGATTTTGAAAAAAGATTTTAAGCAATGCTCTTGCAAAGCAGGACTACAGCAGTGTTGTATATTATAGATACTATTATTGTTTTTATTCATATATGTATGTGTGTGTGTGCTTATTAATTTTTATTTCCATTTTAGTTATTTAGTATATCAAGTTAATTATTTATCATTATGATAAGACTTTACAACAGTGTTTGTACATTTTATATTTTATTTCAGTTAATGTTTATAAAAAAGTTTTTTTTAATGGTTTTAATTAATTTTTTGTTATTCACTTTAATAACCACGGTCTATAGTGCAACAAGACTTTACAACGGGTCCCTCACTTGGCTTTTCAAGTCATTTGATTCAATGAGAGTTTGTTAAAAATTACTGTATAGAGATCTACCTGAAGAAATACTGAGCTTATCAACAAAAAATATACATTGACTGTGGACATTTAAATGACTATTCCTGGGAACTCTGTGGGGTTAGAAGGAATGTCAGAATTATATAAACAGATGTTCATCCACCAACAAAAACAGTCCCACTTCCACGATATTATTTAGACAACTGTAAAAATATTAAACAAACTAAATTTTGGTTGTGCTCTAACAAAAATAGAACAGTGGCCCTACTGAGTCCCACTTTAAGTACATTACTGGAAGCATTTGTCATTATCTGTGGAAAAATGGCAATATGAGAGAGACTTTAGCTTGTATTTAACCTGGAATTCATCCATCTTCGAAAATCAACAAGTGAACAACCATGCTATTCTGGGGTGTGTTTCCCAAAAGCAACTATGGTCACAAGTTCCGTCGTTGCCGATAGAATTCAATGGAACTAACGACCATAGTTAGCTAACGATGGTTTTGGGAAACGCACCCCCGGAGCAGTTCAATGATCTGAAGGGGATGAGTATTTAAAACGATTGCCGAGCGAATGCTGGGGGTGACCTCGTTTTTCATATAAAGTCGTATGATTTGATTTGTACGAACACTTATGATTTTACAATTTTTAAAAACTTCTGAAAAAAACCCAAACCTGTTCCATTGTCTATTGTTAATAATGTAGCGATATATGAAGCACAGCCCACACTGAAATCACTTTCAGACCAAGCAGGTTTCTGTTAGCTAATGTGGCAAATTCACGTCAACTGAACCGGTTGCGAAATCTGCAAAAAATAATTTGAAATTCTGTGATAACGTTTCCCAAAAGTAACTATGGTCGCAAGTTCCGTCGTTACCAATAGAGTTCAATGGAACTAACGACCATAGTTAGCTAACGATGGTTTTGGGAAACACACCCCCGGAGCAGTTCAATGATCTGAAGGGGATGAGTATTTAAAATGATTGCCGAGCGAATGCTGGGGGTGACCTCATCCTCCCCAGAGCTGTGAGGGGGGCTGGGCGCTGTTCTCTCTTGCATAGATGGGTTGTTTCTCATCCACGCCCGACAAATGGGATAGAGTGGCGTGGTGGTGCTGAACTGAGCCAAGTCCACACTGCGGTCAAATAACTTGATAATATAAGCATCTGATGGAGAAGACAAACAGGAAATGGGTCTTACGAGATCAAGACTTAAAAAAAACCCTTCCATTTAATTCTCTAAACCTTGGCATGAAATAAAAGTCCCTCAACAACCACACATATTGACTGATAAGAAAACCCAATGGTGTTTCTCAGAAATGATAAAACATTTTACTTATCTTTAAGATACAAAATTGCCTATATACATAGGGAGAATTAAAATTCTGCACTTATTGCCATTTATTTCAAATTTACTTACACATTACCTAACTCAACCTACACATCACTATTTGTTTCTTCTTTGGTCTTACTTTGTTTATGCTGGTTGGTTTCTGCCAGACCATCATCCATCTCTTTACGCTTCTTCCTTCTGTGTTGTGGGAATCGTGATGATGGTCTGTGAAAGGCAAAAAGGGTCTCTTAAAGCAAACTCTACCAAACCATTTAGGAATGAATCTAGGCTGTTAGTATTACTATTGTAAATATTTACAAAGCACACTTTGAATGTTGAATAGCCTTAAGAAGTGTACACACAGCTGGTAGTAAGGCTAGTTGAAATAATGAATATTTATGATATATTTGCAATGGTTTTTCAGATTTGGAGAGATTTAGCATTACATCACTTGCTCACCAATGGATGCTCTGCAGTGAATGGGTGCCGTCAGAACACATCACAATAATCCACATGACTCCAGTCCATCAGTTAATGTCATGTGAAGTGAAAAGCTGTGCATTTATAATTTTAAAAAAATCCACCATTAAGACGTTTTAACTATAAAGCATCACTTATGGCCAAAATATGAGTCCATAATCCATTATAAATAAAAGATTATCCATCAAAATACACCAGCATATTTGTTTAGTATTGATCTGTGCCTAGTTCCCACCTGATTCAGACTTTTCTCTGGAGAAAGCAATATTAAGGAATTTTTGAAGGTCGTGTTTCTTACAAAAATGCAGCATTTCATCTCAGGAGACGTTAATTAATGGGTTGGAGTCGTGTCTATTACTTGTGGTGCTTTTATCAGCTGTTTGGACCCTCACTCTGACGGCACCCACTCACTGCAGAGGATCCATTGGTGACGTGACATGTGGCCAAGTATGGTGACCCATACTCGGAATTAGTGCTCTGCATTTATCCCATCCAAAGTGCACACACAGCAGTGAACACACACAAACCGTGAACACACACCCGGAGCAGTGGGCAGCCATTTATGCTGCGGCGCCCGGGGAGCAGTTGGGGGTTCGGTGCCTTGCTCAAGGGCACCTCAGTCGTGGTATTGAAGGTGGAAGAGAGCGCTGTACATTCACTCCCCCCACCTACAATCCCTGCCGGTACGAGACTCGAACCCACAACCTTTGGGTTATGAGTCCGACTCTCTAACCATTAGGCCACGACTTCCAACATTGGTGAGCAAGTGACGTAATTTAATCTCTCAAAGTTCTCCAAATTTGTTCTGATGAAGAAACAAACACATCTACATTTTGGGTGACCTGAGGGTGAGTACATTTTCAGCAATTGTTTATTTGTGGGTAAACTATTCCTTCAAAGTAAAGGTCAAAGAAGATTCTGCTTGCCTTTTCCCTGCAGAAGGCGGCGACAAATCCCTGTATAAGAGAAAGGAATAAAATATTTAATGTGCATTACATATGACTGTTAAATAAATCTTTAACCATTTTACATCTTAAACACTTTTCTGGTCAAAAGAGGAAAATGTTTATATCAGTCACACAAAAACAATGTATGTGCATACTTGCTCAAAGAGTCTGCCACCATTTTCCCAGAATCCTCTTCATTCTGCTCTCTGCAGGAAAAGGAAGAAAGAGCACAAAGGATTATACAAATGGCAATTTTCCCCAAACAACTGCTCTCTACTTTATAAAAGTTATGTATTGCCAGTATTCCCTTCCTGAATTGTTACAATTCCGGATATTTTGAAAAGTTTGCAGGAAACAAATGAAAGCATTACTGTTGATGATCAATGATTTGATTTTCCTTTAAAAAAGGAAAACATGAGAAAAAAGAGAGTATTTCCACAAACATAATTATAGCAGTAAACAACCTCAGACTATTAGGGTGGCAATTATTCAGACAGCTGAAATGTAAATGGATTCTGACAAGAAAGCTATTAATCAATACCAAATATTTTTCTGAGCTCAGTGGAAACCAAATCTCTGGGATGCCATAAATGGTCTTTATTTTCAGAGAATCCAGTTGCTCAGATTTCCTAATAACTTCCTGTTGTCCTAGATATTTAGTTCTCCAATTCTGTGGAAATTCCAAAAAACACCAGATTCCAAATACTTTAGGGATACAGGTGGCGAGCGTGACATTCCTGATAAGTTTTCTCAGAATACAAAACAGGAGTAAAATATGTTATTGATAGGGGATTCTTTGCCAAGTTAAAATACATTGGCACAGAAAGAAAATGTTAAAAATATAATTTTGTTACAATAGACATTACAAGTTTTATAGTGAAACTGGAAAGTCAATTTAGTTTTACTTCTATAGTGCTTTTCACAATACACTCCGTTTTAAAGCAGATTTCATTACATAAAATCATGATGAACATTTTTATAATATCTCCATGTCTTAAAGTCACATTTGGAAGAGCAGAGCTGGGCGATAATTAACATTTTGTGACAAAATAAAAACAAGTGAGTGTACAGTATGTATGCGAGTAAAGTCAGCTGTGCGATAATATAGCTTACATTTCATGACAATATGTTGAATTGAATCGCTGTGTCACTAACATTGTATATCATACATTCATTTTGTTCTGACAGACTGTTATTTTACATTTTGCAGCACTTTCACTTTTAGTGACAGACACATTTTTACAGTACGATATTACATTAAGACAATCTTCTAAAGTGGACCCATCACTAATGAGCTTTAACTACATGAGGTCCATTTGTAGCTTCGCTGTTACAGTCTGGAGCTTTCAAAGCTCAAGACACATTAATGCACTAACCTCTCACTGTCACTCCTCTCAACCAAACCTTGCAATACTGCATCAAGGCGGTTTCGAGCCCCAGCATCTGCAAAAGAACAGTTTTTTTTTTACCACACAAAACACTACACAATAGAAATGAAAAAAGAAGCTTATGTTTGCAACCTCACCTGTTTTCTCAGTCTTGATTTTACAGTGAAGCATTGTACCTGCTGGTTTGTTTCCTGTAATTTTATTAAGATGAGGATTTAGTGATGTGTTAATTACTATATGACTAATATAAAAGATTATTATACATATTAAGACTAATATACAAAACAAAATTACTGTAAAATTACGGTAATTTGCTGCAGTTTGATATACTTTTGTCTTTAAAAGGGCATATTATATATGGTGTGTGTACCCATAGGCATAGGTATACACACTAAAAGTTAGCAAAAGAGAAAGCACGGGGAGTATGAACAACAAGTAAAAACAATGACACTATTATTTTGCTAATTAGCTAACGTTCACGTTAACGTTACAATGATATAAACAGCTGACGTTAGCTAGCTAGGAAACCACTTAAACTCCTCATTAACGGCATTTAAAATCTTCGCCAACTTCATAAATCCCTTAACAATACCATAATACTTTAAACAACATCATTTGGGACGTAAAAACACTTTAAAAAATACAAAACAACACGCTATTCACCTTCCAATCCTTAGCTGAGAGACTGACGACGAGCCGCTTCTGTCACAATCCGACATTCCTCTTCCGCGCGCAATGAGATTCCTGGCTCGTCATTGGCTGCAGCAAACGAGAGCGCAGCGCTCTTATTGGTTCAAATTGCTGTCGATCACAAAATACGCCACTCTATTGGCTGGTCAACTGTCTTCGACCACAACGTAAACAACAGTTCTCGGACTACATATCCCAGGATACATCGCAGTCCCACAATTCGAAAAGTAAGCTGAGATCATTTTTTGACAAACATCAAATTATACAACATATTTGCAATGAGTTTATGGTTATATCCGGATCTAGTTTTTTTTTGAGAGTTTAAATAGCGTATAGCTTGTTAAATAGTGAGGTAAAAGACCGTTTAATCCCATAGTAACGTAATCACGCGACGGTTAAGATGCACATGCAACACAGTCATGTAGTTTTGTTAAACTGCTGTGCCTTTATTTAGACATTCATGGATCCTACAGTATGACAAAACTCCACGTGCGTCCTTTGTTTTTAGTAAGCAGAACAGGTTTGCACGAACGCTATGAGATCAAGGTGGGTTGGATGTCAAATCCTGTCACATTAAACTTGTTTACATTTTGTTTACACGTTGTCACTTTTCTTAGCGGCTCAGCTGTTTTCACAAGACAGAATCCATTTCCTCCGGATCCCCCTTTGTCCAGGAGCCACTACAGTCCATCTAAATCCAGAAAAATCCCAAAGCAACAAAAAAGACTGGTGAGAGAACTGGTTTTGCATTCACTTCATGTTTTATGTGCCTGTGTATTTTGTGACTCTTTCTTGGTTTGCATTGGAGAAATTCTACATTTCCCCCCCACGATTTGTACATTTCGATCTAAAAAGTACAATAACTGCAATATAGGAAGTATTACTGCTTGAAACATTCGACATTGCATAGTGCTTTTTATTCTCTACAGTATGCACTGTGCACTATTTAGTAGTAGACTAGTCTCTACTGCGAATGTTGAGATTAGAAAAACAAAGTTTTAACTTGCAAAAACTCATGGTGATGTTGTTTTTTGGACTGCACATCGCAGGTCTTGAGTCCTGTCCGGTTTTCTGAGTCACCCAGTCCTTCAGATCTACCTACTCGGGTGTCACCTTTGAGGACGGAGGACCAGGTCTTCCATGAAAGATCACGTAGTGTCCTGCACTGTCCTCCTTCTACTCAGTGCCAGCTGAGCTACTCCGAGTCTTGGCCTTCTACTGACCTGAGTTGCTCTACAGACAACGTTAACACTTCTGTCTGCTCTGAAGCTCAGCTACAAGCCATGAGAAACATGGTTGCACCAAGAATAATTGAGGCAAAGGAACCCTCAGTTCTGGCAAAGTAAGGGAAACCATTGTTCTCTAATGGCAATATCACTTTTGATTATAAATAAACCTTTTGATTCAAAACAATAGAATGATGTAAAATTGGTAAACAAGGCTCATCTGAACTACTCACCCCATGAAGCAAGGATGGAAAGACTTTATTATTCAGTTAACTCTTTTGAAGAGATTTTTAACAGAGTTTAGCCAAATACAGTTTTTAGCGAAAATAAATTGTAAAAACCTGATATAATTTAGCCATACATTTTTCTCGCAATGAAAATAACCACAGAAGCTGGCATGGCGTTCATCACAAACAAAGCAACGATGGTATCATGTCCAACTATTTACTATATTAAGAGATATAAATTACAGTTTAAACATTTGGAGTTAGTGATTTCTTTAAAAAATATATAATTTTTATTTCGCAAGGATGCATTAAATTGACTAAATGTGACAGAAAAAAGACATTTATAATGTTACAAAATATTTCTGTTTCAAACCAATGCTGTTCTTTTGAACTTTCTGTTCATCAAAGACTCCTGAAAAAATCATGTGACACTGAAGACTGGAGTAATGATGCTGAAAATTCAGCTTTACGTCACTGGAATAAATTTCATATTAAAATTTCAAATAGAAAACAAGTATTTTAAATTCTAATAATATTACTGTTTTAAATAAGTACATTAAATATATTCAAGATCTTGGTCATGGTAGGTCTGTTGTAAAAAGATTTTTACATCTGGAAGTGGACCTTGTTGTCTAAAATAGAGTAATTTCACTCACCATTTGCTACGCAGTGAGCCATTCATTTAAAATATAAACAGTATCTTCCTTTCTTTTTAAAGGAACGCTGAAGTGATGGTGCCACATATGGTGACACATTATTCTCAGATGAGCATATCCGGGGTGTTTAATGCAAGCGTTATGTTTACCTTGAAAGCGTATGTTGTTGCTTGTTAATTATATGACATCCTTTTGCAATTAAATCCTTCAAGGTACATTGAACGCTTCCGTTTCGGAAAGCCACAGAGTCGAGACGAAAGATGCCTTCAGGCAACTGATGCAGAAGATGACCAGCCGTTTTGGTGGATGTCCACATCCCCTCCATCCAGTTCAACACCAACACACCCATCAGAGAAATATATCAGAGGTGTGCTTTAAAGAATACATCTGTCATTAATAATACGTTTTCGGTGGGTTGATATTGTAAATTATTTCAGTGCACAAATCACACTCTTCCTTTGTACTTAGAGTCTTACTTATGTATGTCCTGGTTATAGCACCACTTGACCTCATGAAGGATGGCCCCGCCAGCACCCAGAGCCCAATCTCAAAGCCACTGCATGATGAAACCACGCTGTCTCCAGCTAGACACATGCTTGACCTTAGTATGCTGGTGAGTTTTGCATGAAATTGAATAACTGATTTGCCTAGAAAAGCTGACGGCATTTTGACCATGTGTTAAAGAGGATGACAAATATTGTAGTTTGTTATATTGCTGTAGGGCTTTTATATGTTGCAGATGCAGCTGAATTTTGTTCATGAAATAAATAAAAAAGTATATTTATTTCATGTACAGTATATTTTCACACGTTGCCAGATGCTGTAATTTAGCATCGTGGATGACTGTCGCCATCTAGTGGTGGTTGCTGTAAAATCTTCCTCCATGAGGTTCTTTATTTA
>NW_015505253.1:659637-660304 GCF_001515645.1 Sinocyclocheilus grahami | reverse complement strand
GAGTCATTTTAGGTAGGCGTGGTTGACTCTTAACTTTTATAAAGAATATCTCTTTGGATTTGAGACTTTAGTCTTTGTAACTTTACAGATCTTCTTTATGCACCAAGAGCTTGTAACACTCCAAAGAGAAAGGAAAAATTTAAATCGCATCATATGACCCCTTTAATGAAAATGGCTTTAGAATGCCTCCGCATTAAAGGAATAGTTCACCCAAAAATGAAAACTTTGTCATCATTTACTCACCTTCATGTCGTTCCAAACTTATACAGTGAGTAAATGATGACAACATATTAGTTTTTGGGTGAACTATCCCTTTAAAGGAAGAAGAACTCACTCAACTATAATCAGATCACTGTAAAGAAAGTGGTGTCTGTTGAGCATCAAATGTATGATGTATTTATAACTTTCCCACAACAGAGAGTTGTTATGCAACCCTTGGCCCAGATTCCCTGTTTTAAATTGCCGGATGCCACTCGTGGTTCTCTCCTCAGCATCCTGAGGAGAGAACGTGCCTGATGGAAATAATTTTCCATTAACGTGCCTGATGGAAAATATCTCCGGCTGTCCTTAAACGTCAGTGCTCGGTCATAAAGCACTGCATGTATAGTTATTGCTAGTGACCGTATAATTGTTGTTGATAATCTCATGGATGTCCACCACAAATTTC
>NW_015505253.1:658331-659627 GCF_001515645.1 Sinocyclocheilus grahami | reverse complement strand
TTTCTGAAGGATCTTGTGACACTGAAGACTGGAGTAATGATGCTGTAAACTCAGCTTCACATTACAGGAATAAATTACATATTAAAATTTCAAATAGAAAACAAGTATTTTAAATTCTAATAATATTACTGTTTTAAATAAGTACATTAAATATATTCAAGATCTTGGTCATGGTAGGTCTGTTGTAAAAAGATTTTTACATCTGGAAGTGGACCTTGTTGTCTAAAATAGAGTAATTTCACTCACCATTTGCTACGCAGTGAGCCATTCATTTAAAATATAAACAGTATCTTCCTTTCTTTTTAAAGGAACGCTGAAGTGATGGTGCCACATATGGTGACACATTATTCTCAGATGAGCATATCCGGGGTGTTTAATGCAAGCGTTATGTTTACCTTGAAAGCGTATGTTGTTGCTTGTTAATTATATGACATCCTTTTGCAATTAAATCCTTCAAGGTACATTGAACGCTTCCGTTTCGGAAAGCCACAGAGTCGAGACGAAAGATGCCTTCAGGCAACTGATGCAGAAGATGACCAGCCGTTTTGGTGGATGTCCACATCCCCTCCATCCAGTTCAACACCAACACACCCATCAGAGAAATATATCAGAGGTGTGCTTTAAAGAATACATCTGTCATTAATAATACGTTTTCGGTGGGTTGATATTGTAAATTATTTCAGTGCACAAATCACACTCTTCCTTTGTACTTAGAGTCTTACTTATGTATGTCCTGGTTATAGCACCACTTGACCTCATGAAGGATGGCCCCGCCAGCACCCAGAGCCCAATCTCAAAGCCACTGCATGATGAAACCACGCTGTCTCCAGCTAGACACATGCTTGACCTTAGTATGCTGGTGAGTTTTGCATGAAATTGAATAACTGATTTGCCTAGAAAAGCTGACGGCATTTTGACCATGTGTTAAAGAGGATGACAAATATTGTAGTTTGTTATATTGCTGTAGGGCTTTTATATGTTGCAGATGCAGCTGAATTTTGTTCATGAAATAAATAAAAAAGTATATTTATTTCATGTACAGTATATTTTCACACGTTGCCAGATGCTGTAATTTAGCATCGTGGATGACTGTCGCCATCTAGTGGTGGTTGCTGTAAAATCTTCCTCCATGAGGTTCTTTATTTAGAGCAGGAGTATACCTTTCTTAAAGTTTGAGGTCAGTAATTTTTTTTTTTCTTTAACATATTTGAAATAATCTCTGAAGGATCATGTGACACTGAAGTAATAGCTACTGAAAACTCAGCTTTGCATCACAGGAATAAATTACATTTTAAA
>NW_015505253.1:656190-657756 GCF_001515645.1 Sinocyclocheilus grahami | reverse complement strand
ACCATACTGTGATGCCCTGACCGGCCGGAGCGACGAATTAAAAAACATTAAAACCCATTATAAACGAGGCATTTGTTATTTGTAAGACATAATTACAGATTGTAATGACTTATACTGTCTTTTTACGAGTTGTGTTGCATCGCGTCGCGTAAACATAAAACCATGTCTGCATTTGTGATCGGAGAAATGACTAACAACAAGTGCTACTCTACACTGCCCAAAACTCGCATTTGAATCGTCAGTGGCAAATCCTTTAAATGAAAACGTACTTACAGTCCGTGAGTCAGAACAGCCGGCATTGTAGTCTACTCTCCCAGGATCAGGAAACAGTCCTCCATAAAATGTGCTGCACACAAATGAATATTTGGGTTGAAGTGTTCTGGAACAGTGTTGTAAATACAACTTAACCACTGATTTCTAGTCGTGTCCTCTTTTGAAAGGCCAAACAAAGTAGTTTCGCTTTCACAACGAAACACACGGCAGGCTAGAGTGAGCAGTGGCCGAAAGGCTAGAGTGAGCGGAGGCCGGCAGGTGGACTTGAGAACGGCGCGGCCGGCAGATTCGACGAAGGAGCGGCCGGTGGGCTTGCGGCAACCCCATGTGACGACCCAGGTCCACGGTGAAAGCCGATCCGGCGATTGACAGCGTGAAGTTGATGTATTTCCTCAGTGACCAGCACGGATCAGCTCCAGGCATGACGAAGCGGATATCGTCCTCTTTTGGAAGGCCAAACAAAGTAGTTTCGCTTTCACAACGAAACACACGGCGTCTTCACAACATGGCGGCAGCAACAATACTACAGCGAGAATAAAAGTTACGCCTTCTTTCTTTGCATGAACATTTGGGTGGCGTTATGCAAATCTTCCCACATCGTGACGTAGACATGTGGGGGCGTGTTAAAACGAGCCGTTTTAGGTAGGCGTGGTTGACTCTTAACTTTTATAAAGAATATCTCTTTGGATTTGAGACTTTAGTCTTTGAAACTTTACAGATCTTCTTTATGCACCAAGAAAGAAACACTTCAAAGAGAAAGGAAAAATTGTAATCGCATCATATGACCCCTTTAATGAAAATGGCTTTAGAATGCCTCAGCATTAAAGGAACAGTTCACCCAAAAATGAAAACTTTGTCATCATTTACTCACCCTCATGTCGTTCCAAACTTATACAGTGAGTAAATGATGACCACATTTTCATTTTTGGGTGAACTATCCCTTTAAAGGAAGAAGAACTCCCTCAACTATAATCAGATCACTGTAAAGAAAGTGGTGTCTGTTGAGCATCAAATGTGATGTATTTATAACTTTCCCACAACAGAGAGTTGTTATGCAACCCTTGGCCCAGATTCCCTGTTTTAAATTGCCGGATGCCACTCGTGGTTCTCTCCTCAGCATCCTGAGGAGAGAACGTGCCTGATGTAAATAATTTTCCATTAACGTGCCCGATGGAAAATATCTCCGGCTGTCCTTAAACGTCAGTGCTCGGTCATAAAGCACTGCATGTATAGTTATTGCTAGTGACAGTATAATTGTTGTTGATAATCTCATGGATGTCCACCACAAATTTC
>NW_015505253.1:654377-655467 GCF_001515645.1 Sinocyclocheilus grahami | reverse complement strand
CACTTTATAACAGGGTTAAAATCCTGAGTGTTTAATAAAGATTCCTAGGTGTTGATGAATTTTCTTTAACTTCATGGTTTGTGATTGCATTATGACTGCATATTGCAGATAATTTTTATGTGTTTTCAGTGAGCATTCGCTCAGCAGTGACTCCGTGCCTATCAGCTCTGAGGGTCTGGGCTGCTCTGATTTCTCCTCCCCCGTAAGCACTGATGAGCCGGTCCGGAGACCACTCGTGTCCACCTTAATGGGCTCAACCAACAGTAAGTAACAGCTGTAACACAGAAATGAATGTACACATTTAGTGTACATCATCTAGTAACCTGCCGCATACACACACTATTTATCTCTTCCTGAACATGTTTGTGTCTCCGATTTTAAAAACACACCCTTATCAGATTAAAAAGCACCCACACCTCGAACCACAAATGCAGTGAAAAGCAGAAATGGTTGTGTAAACACTCTGTTAACTAAAAACAAACAGAAACTGATATAAATGTCATTTTGGTGTGCTAGGTATTTATATTAGTGCAATAAAAGTGCATTAGAGCATTTTTTTTGTTTCTGTATCTTTAAGTGATTGTAGAGCCCAGTCTGTGTGAGGGAATGTCTTTTCCTCCACCTGCGGTTGGTTTAGAGAGGTCAGGTGTCCGCCGTGAAGATGACATCCTGTTTCAGTGGCGACTAAGGAGGAAGATGGAACAGGCCAGACAATGGAGTCAGGAGGCCCCTTCCCACAATTCTGTTCTCCATATACCTCTATCACCAAACCAGGTGAACCAACACCACAGTGCATATCAGGATATTTCTTTTTGATTAATTTAGAATTTATAATATAATCTAATACAATATAATTTGTAAAAGTTTGTGATCGCTAAGAGTTTTAAAATGTTTTTGAAAGAATTTATGCTTATCAAGGCTGCATGTATTTGATAAAAAAATCTGTAAAAGCAGCAATATTATAAAATACTATTGTAATCTAAAACAACTATTTACTATTTTAATATATATTAAAATATAATTAATTCCTGTGATGCAAAGCTGGACTTTCAGCATCATTACTCCAGTCTTCAGTGTCACATGATCCTTC
>NW_015505253.1:637295-654367 GCF_001515645.1 Sinocyclocheilus grahami | reverse complement strand
TCTAATATGCTGATTTGGTGCTCAAGAAACACTTATTATTATTATTAACAGTGTTGAAAACAGTTGTGATGTTAAATGGTTTGCAGAAACTCTGGTACACTTTTAAGGATTATTAATTAAAAGTTTAAAAGAACAGTATTTATTTTAAATAGAAATCTTTTGTAACATTATAAATGTCCTTTCTGCCACTTTTGATCAGTTTCATGTGTCCTTGCTAAATAAAAGTATTAATTTAATTAATAAAACCTTACTGGCCCCAAACGTTTAAACTATAACACAATTAATTCTATAGGTGGCATTTTTAATTATTAATATCTTTTGAAAATATTGTGCATGATATATGTCATTCATACTGAAAATATTTAAAGCGTTTTTTTAATTATATCCATCAGATGAATTTGTGCCATAATTCATGACATCAACAATAAAACATGGAAATTGTTTAAAATGTTGATTATTTATATCGCTGTCGTAAATGCATGCTTATAAAGTTAGTTTTGTATTGTGTAATTTACATTTAACATAGTTTAGGGACTGTTAGAACTTGTGACCCACCAGTTTTGGATTTTCACATTTACTTTATGAAAAGAAAATTGTATGCTAACATTTCTAATCAATACATTCTTCTTCTTTGTTTCCTTTCAGAAGAGAGCAAACCTCTCATTCACCCTCGCTAGACTCGATCCTCCGGTCCCTGAGACTGCTCTCCCAATTTCAAGCCCCAGCGTCTCCAGACTTCAGCCTGATGAGCAACCAGACCCCGATATCCAACCCAAACCCCTTCCCCAGCAGAGACTGTCCTCCAGGAAAGCTGTCACAAAGAGTCTAGAAACCCCTTCTGCCCAACCACAACATCACAAGCCAATCAGAACACAGGTCAGCATCCCAGAGACCACAGCAGATCACCACAGAGCGCAGACATCCTCTTCTCCATCTCCACAGACTTCTGATAGCACAGAGGAGCGGTGGCCGGCCCCTCACCATAAGAAAGACACAACAGTCAAAGAAAAGACTGAACATGAGAGACATGAGAAGAGTGCACCTTCAAGCCGAAAGAAAACATCTGAAAGGTAATTTATGTTTTGCATAATTGTTCAAATCAGACTGTGACCTAACCAGGCAAAACATGACAAGTAATCGTGATAATAATGTTTGATATTAAACATTTGCACATTCTTATCTTCATGTCCGTGTAGACATAGTGGTGAGCGAGGCAGCAGTGCAGGGAGGGTCAGGCATGCTAGGGGTCATGAAGGGGTCAGTCGCAAACCGGAGGAGCCGAGTGGAAAAAGCAGGTGGCAGGAAGAGGGTCAAAGTTCGGCACGAGGAGGACAGTCTGGAAATCGAGCACCACCACCTTCACCTATACATAATGCTCTGGGACAGGTTTGTGAGTTTGTTTTATGATGCACTACAAGTGTCTGAAGCTGTTGAACCCCAAGTTATTAATTTCATTAAATTATTAATCATTTAAAATGACACCTATATTATTATATTATATATCGCTTTTTAAAGAAATTAATGCTTTTATTCAGCAACAATGCATTAAATTGATCAAAAGTGACAGAAAAGACTTCTACATTCTAACAATTTTTTTTTTATTACAAATAAATGTAAAAAAATTACAAACAAACCCTTCTTTTAATCTTCCCATTCATAAAAAAATTCTGGAAAAAAAAAAAATCATGGTTTTCACAAAAATATTACGCAACACAACTGTTTTCAACATTGATAATAATAAGACATGTTTCTTGAGCAGCAATTTAGATAGACCGGCACAGATAGAGATAGGTAGATAGATAGATATTTTATTCATCCCTTCATGGAAATTCACTATGTTTATTTGTCATATTAGAATGATTTCTGAGAGATCATGTGACACTGAAGAGTGTTCAGCGTTGCATCACAGGAATAAATTACTTTTTAAAATATATTCAAATAAAAACAGGAATTTTAAAATGTCGTTTTTCACGATATTGCTGTTTTTAACTGTATTGATCAAATAAATGCAGCCTTCAGACTTATATAAAAAACATTACAAAATCTTACAATCCATTATTTCTTTTTTTACTTGTGAATCAAATCAGAAGAAAGTAAACACTGTCCTTGACATTGACAGGTTGTCTCTGAGGTGCTTTTTGCTGGGACAGATTCTCCAAGCCAGTGCAAGACTCCAAGTTCTTCAGATTCCCCAGTATATACACCACCTCCACCCCCACAGTCCCCTGTTGCCTCTTGTTCCGGTGTACAGCAACCCTTGGAGGTCATAGGTCAACTCATGCAGGATGCAGAAGGTAGGAAGACCTCATGCATTCCCTTTAAACTAGCTGTAAAACTGTATGACGACGTGTGATTAACAGGTCATGCAAGGGTCGAGTGTTTTAGCCTGAACGTGTTATAAATAGCAGGATTGACACTTCAGAGTGTGCTTAGAACAACAGAATGCATGTTTACCATTAATGTAGATGGAACTTATTCAAATTCTATATAGTGTACATTTTATATATATAAAATATTTTTTTCAAATAGTTTTATTCTAAATATGTTTTATTATTACATACATTTTATTATATGTTTTATTCATCTTTAAAAAAAAAAAATAGACTACTGTTAAAATGTTTGGGTTTGGCATTTTTGTATGTTTTTAAAATTAGTCTCTTATGCTTACCAAGGCTGCATTTCTTTGGTCAAAAATACAGTAAAAACAGTATTATTGTGAAATATTATTACAATTTGAATAATACATTTTCTATGTGGAGATAGACTTTTCGTAGTTAAAATTGATCAAATAATAACAATGTTAATTTTTTTAATTATTATTATTGTTTTATTTATAATTAATATATACAGTAGATATGCTATAGTGTTTTACACAGTGAAGTTACCACAGATCATTTTTATAATAACACGTATTACTCCACCTGTGCTGCTCCGGTGTGCTCAGAAACCGGGATTAAAAGTTCGGTTGGGGTCCATGAATAAGGTCCCATTTCCCCGTTCCACCGGGGGAATAACGGTGGGAGAACCCTTTCCCATGGGATACCGCTCACCGGAAGAGAAGGAGGCAAGTCAAAGTCCATGTTTCTTGGATGAATGTGAAATAATAACCACTAAATCGACTAATACTGCTTCAGAAAATTCAGAGTGTATGACTAGTTGGTTATTATGTTGAAGTCTATCCTGTTATGCAACAGAAAGCAGGAAAAGTGTTGCTCTCTAGGTTAGTAGGAGGTTTAAATAGCTTGAGGAAAACACCGCCCCTTTACATGAGCTCTTCCTCTAAACAAATGCCAGAAATAAGTGGACTGATGATGGTGCTGTCAGAGATCTGAGATAGTTAATCGTGGAGCGCGATGCCAAAAGTGTTATTAAAGCGGCATTTGTTGTTATGGAATGCCAGTGACAGGAGTGGGATTTAACCCCTCGTTTTATTCCCATGATGAAAGCATCCCCTTATGTAATATTTCAGTTGGGAACACGATGGTCCCCATTCAAATGGTCCCAATCCCTGTCACCACCTTGGCTGTTTTATATTAAGCAAAGAGTGATACTCAGAAACCGAATGTGCTACTTACTATTCAATGTCAAAGGGTGGTATGTGTAATATGGTGAGGTGTCCGTCTATAAATAAATTGGAAAGTGCAAACTGCTCTGGTCATATTTATCCACATGACACAGCACATGCGGACATTTAACGTAAATTACGTATTCTATTTCCAGATTACAATATAGCATCTAGGCCTATACGATTATATAGTACAAACGATTAATCGCCATTAATCGCATCCAAAATAAAAGTTTTTGTTTACATTATAAATGTGTGTGCTGTGTAGCCTATATTTATTATGTATATATAAATACACACACATAGGCTACAGTATATCTTTTGAAAATATTTACATGCATATAATTTATATAAAAATATTTATTATATAAACAATATATATATATACATGCATGTGTGTAGGCTATTACTAAATATACACAGTACACGCATAATGTAAACAAAAACTTTTATTTTGGATGCGATCAATCACTTGACAGACATTGTATAGCCTACCATAAATAAATAAATATATATACCCATACCCACACACACATAAAAAAAACGCATTTGCTTGAGGAACCTGCTCACCTGCGTTCCTCTACAAGTTTCTGTAACGGACGGTAGAGCAATAAAAAATAAGTATTGATAGCCCTTGCTGGAGTATCATTCACTTTATTGGACATTGTATTTCACAAATATATCACGAAAAATAGATTTTGCTTTAATAGTTTTTTGTAATATTGTAATTAGTTTGCCTAATAGTGGCGCCAAGACAATTTGGTCACGCGACGACAAATTCTTTACAGAAATTTCTTTAAAAGACTTCAACGTCCACCTAGATAAACCTCAGGCTGCAGACTTCCACACTCTGCTTCCCTCTTGATCTCAAGCGAGTGTTAACTGCGGCTACTCACAAATCAGGCAACCAACTGGACCTTATTTACACACGACACTGCTCCACTGATCATGTACTGGTTACTCCACTGCACACTTCGGATCACTTCCTCCTCCACAGATCATTTTTATAATAACACGTATTACTCCACCTGTGCTGCTCCGGTGTGCTCAGAAACCGGGATTAAAAGTTCGGTTGGGGTCCATGAATAAGGTCCCATTTCCCCGTTCCACCGGGGGAATAACGGTGGGAGAACCCTTTCCCATGGGATACCGCTCACCGGAAGAGAAGGAGGCAAGTCAAAGTCCATGTTTCTTGGATGAATGTGAAATAATAACCACTAAATCGACTAATACTGCTTCAGAAAATTCAGAGTGTATGACTAGTTGGTTATTATGTTGAAGTCTATCCTGTTATGCAACAGAAAGCAGGAAAAGTGTTGCTCTCTAGGTTAGTAGGAGGTTTAAATAGCTTGAGGAAAACACCGCCCCTTTACATGAGCTCTTCCTTTAAACAAATGCCAGAAATAAGTGGACTGATGATGGTGCTGTCAGAGATCTGAGATAGTTAATCGTGGAGCGCGATGCCAAAAGTGTTATTAAAGCGGCATTTGTTGTTATGGAATGCCAGTGACAGGAGTGGGATTTAACCCCTCGTTTTATTCCCATGATGAAAGCATCCCCTTATGTAATATTTCAGTTGGGAACACGATGGTCCCCATTCAAATGGTCCCAATCCCTGTCACCACCTTGGCTGTTTTATATTAAGCAAAGAGTGATACTCAGAAACCGAATGTGCTACTTACTATTCAATGTCAAAGGGTGGTATGTGTAATATGGTGAGGTGTCCGTCTATAAATAAATTGGAAAGTGCAAACCGCTCTGGTCATATTTATCCACATGACACAGCACATGCGGACATTTAACGTAAATTACATATTCTATTTCCAGATTACAATATAGCATCTAGGCCTATACGATTATATAGTACAAACGATTAATCGCCATTAATCGCATCCAAAATAAAAGTTTTTGTTTACATTATAAATGTGTGTGCTGTGTAGCCTATATTTATTATGTATATATAAATACACACACATAGGCTACAGTATATCTTTTGAAAATATTTACATGCATATAATTTATATAAAAATATTTATTATATAAACAATATATATATATACATGCATGTGTGTAGGCTATTACTAAATATACACAGTACACGCATAATGTAAACAAAAACTTTTATTTTGGATGCGATCAATCACTTGACAGACATTGTATAGCCTACCATAAATAAATAAATATATATACCCATACCCACACACACATAAAAAAAACGCATTTGCTTGAGGAACCTGCTCACCTGCGTTCCTCTACAAGTTTCTGTAACGGACGGTAGAGCAATAAAAAATAAGTATTGATAGCCCTTGCTGGAGTATCATTCACTTTATTGGACATTGTATTTCACAAATATATCACGAAAAATAGATTTTGCTTTAATAGTTTTTTGTAATATTGTAATTAGTTTGCCTAATAGTGGCGCCAAGACAATTTGGTCACGCGACGACAAATTCTTTACAGAAATTTCTTTAAAAGACTTCAACGTCCACCTAGATAAACCTCAGGCTGCAGACTTCCACACTCTGCTTCCCTCTTGATCTCAAGCGAGTGTTAACTGCGGCTACTCACAAATCAGGCAACCAACTGGACCTTATTTACACACGACACTGCTCCACTGATCATGTACTGGTTACTCCACTGCACACTTCGGATCACTTCCTCCTCACTCTTAACCTCAACATGGTTCCTGACACAACACATACCCCTCCACATGTCATCTTTCAACGTAACCTACATTCTCTCTCACCCTCCCGGCTATCTGCTATGGTTTCATCTTCGCTTCCTCCTCCTAAACAGTTAGCATCTCTTGATGTTAACAGTGCTACTGATACTTTCTGCTCCACTCTTACGTCTTGTTTAGACACTGTCTGCCCCTTGTCTTCCAGGCCAGCTCGTACCACCTCTTCTGCCCCTTGGCTGTCTGATGCTCTCCGTGAGCATCCTTCTAAGCTCAGAGCTGCAGAAAGAGTATGGCGCAAATCACAAAATCCTACTGACCTTAATGTATATTGATCATTCCTCTCTTCATTCTCTGCTAATGTCTCCACTGCTAAAAGGACATAATATCACAACAAAATAACATAACATAATTTGACTAACTCTCGCATGCTCTTTAAAACATTTTCCTCCCTCCTTTGTCCTCCTCCTCCCCCTCCTTCATCAACTCTTAACAGCTGACGACTTTGCCACATTCTTCATTAATAAAATTACAAACCTCCATGCACAATTCTCCACACCACAAACTGTCAAACACATCTTACCAGCAAACATACACTCATTCACATCATTTTCTTCACTCTCTGAGACAGAAATCTCCATACTCATCCTTTCTAATCATCCTACTACTTGTCCTCTTGATCCTATTCCATCTCATCTCCTTCAAGCCATTTCTCCTGCTGTTGTACCTGCACTCACTCACATCGGTAACACATCCGTTCACACTGGTGTTTTTCCCTCAATGTTTAAACAGGCTTGAATAACCCCAATCCTTAATAAACCCACTCTTAACCCATCTCTTTTAGAGAACTACAGACCGGTTTCCCTTCTACCTTTCATTGCAAAAACACTTGAACTAGTTGTGACCAAATCGCAACATCTAGCTACTGGGGTGCCTCAGGGCTCAGTTCTTGGACCACTTCTCTTCTCTGTCTACATGGCATCACTAGGTTCTGTCATTCAGAAACATGGCTTTTCATATCACCGCTATGCTGATGACACTCAACTCTACCTATCAGTCCATCCTGATGATCCGACGATAGCTGCTCGCATCTGAGCATGTCTAACAAACATTTCTTGTTGGATGACGGACCATCACCTTCAACTCAACCTGGCTAAGACAGAACTGCTTGTGGTTCCATCAAACCCATCACTTCATCACAATTTCACCATCCAGTTAGGCTCATCAACCATAACTCCTTCAAAAACAGCTAGAAACCTTGGAGTTGTGATTGATTGATAAGCTAAATTTCTCAGACCACATTGCTAAAACTGCCCGGTACTGCAGATTTGCTTTATACACGAAAATTTTTTAGGAAGATCAGGCCCTTTCTTTCAGAACATGCAACACGACTCCTTGTTAAAGCTGTTGTTCTATCCAGGCTGGACTATAGCAATGCTCTCTTGGCAGGTCTTCCAGCCCCTTCTATCAAAGGTTTTTTTTTTTTTATAAATACCTTGCTACGTTTACTGCGTTACCGAGACTTGTCATGTGCGGTGCACTTACATATTGTTGCTCTTTTGTTAGTTTTGATTGCTTCTATTGTCCTCATTTGTAAGTCCTCAAATGTAAAAATGTAGAAAATCAAATAACAAAAATCACTGCTGTTTGACTCAATATAGTATAGTTCCTGGCATATAGGCCTATGATCCCTTGTGAAAACTGGTTCATCTTTGGTTTATTGTCTGCTGCTTGTTGCCAGAGAAGTAATTTTTTCCACATATGCACCTGCACAAGCTACATGGAAGGGTTTTGTATTGAAATTAAACATGCAATTATAGTCCATTTAATATTACCTTTATTAATTTAACATGAGGCTCATGTCTGTTTCAGAGTCTGAAATAGTAGTATTTTGCTATATTGAGCAGGCACACCCGCTGCCAGTCATTGGCATTTTCTATCTTAGTGTTAATGAGAAATGTGGTTGGCAGGCATTAAGAAATGCATGATGCCATATCGCTTTTGGTCTGTTTATCAAGTAACATGTTTAATGCTATTGCATAATGTGAAATCTAGACCATAAACACATCTAATTAAAAAGTCTGATATAGCATGGGAGATGTCTTCCAGTAAGAAGGTGGCAAAATCTACACATTTTGACATGTCTGTTCGAAGGTTTTAAATCAGGGAAATGTCCTGTCAAAGGAATGATGGGATTTATAATTATATTTTTATATCACACCAAACACATTGTCCTACTGCTGACCTCCAACAGAATAATTCCCAACTCATGTCTAAAGACATCTACTATAGCTTACAGCTCAGAAAATACAGGTATCCTCTGGCCTTTGGATTTAAATCATGACAAATGTATTGGCAGAACTGCAAGTCATTGGGGCTGAGGATATCATGTCCTTCTGCTGTTGCCATCCGCTGGTAACAGAAGCAGAACTTTCTGTCCGTGCACTGGCTATAGGTGGCTAAAAACAGCCCCCATGAAGATCCACGAGGAGCTTAGCGTGCACTCAAAAGTTGGATCGAATTTCATAATAGGCGCCTGTAAGGGGTTACACATGAGACAGAGGCTTCATGCGTCGATATTACAGAGTCTGGTATGCAGCAGGTTTAAAATAATTGCAAGCTGTTGATTAGTAAGCAACAGAACAAGGGGACTCGTCAATCATGTGGATTTTTCTAGAGCCCTGTTGACTTTTTCAGGCTTTTGTTTTCCGTTCACAAGTTCTAAAAAATGGCAAATGGTTGGATGACAAAGGAACATGGATTACACTCTTAGTTTACAAAATAAACATCTGTATAAAGGAAAATGTATATTTTAGTTTTTTTTTTCCCAACAGATTTAAATATTCATGTAGTTTCTGAATTAATGAGGTACTGAAAGATGCATGCACAATAATTATAATACAATTACAAAAATACTGTTTACATTATTTTAGATGGAGTTATCATATCACACCACAGGACATAAACAAGGTAAACATTTTGACACATTTTTTCCCTTAGTTATATTCCTATTTGTGGCATCCACACAAATAGGTACATTAAGTAAAAACTTATTTTTGGCTTGTTACTTAAATCGAATCTATTATGCAAATATATAAACATGTTAAACATGAAAAATCATAAGCATATTAAAAAACATTTTTAATAGTTAAAATACTTAATACACAAAATCTCAATTTTCTATCACACCACTGAACTAAATAAACATGAAATGAAAATGAATATTTAAGAGGTAAAAGTCTCCCTGTTAACTTGAAAAAGCTCTACTATTATATATAATACCTATATGTATATAGTTAATTTTAACATGTTTGCCTGTTAATGCCGAAAATCTTATTTTTTTGTCACCCTACTAAATAGAATATTAGAAACTTTTTATATTTAATTAGTGCTGTCAAATGATTAATCACGATTAATTGCATCCAAAATAAGTTTGTTTACATAATGTGTGTACTGTTTATTTATTATGTATTTATAAATACACACACATACAGTATATATTTTGAAAATATTTACATGTATATATTTATATAATTATATATAAATGTTTAATATATAAACATAGCATATTTTGCTTAAATATATACATGCATGTGTTTGTATTTATATATACACACTCATATAGTATGTAAACAAAAACTTTTATTTTGGATGCGATTAACTGTTTGACAGCACTATATTTATATATATTTAAAATATTTACATTTTATTTAAATAGTTAATTTCCATATGTTTCTGTATTTAGCAGTTCATGATAAGGAAATGACACTGCAGAACATTTTTCCGATTTTATTTCAAATTGTGCAAAACACAATTTTATATTTATGGACAAAATATGTGGTTTTTACTGTCCACCCAAATGATTAATACATAGCAGAAAAAAAATGAATGGCCTTTTTCTTTGCGAACAATAATATCACATGTCATATCAACTCAGATTTCAGACTTTATTTTGGATGGACCTGCCTGGTCCGGAGATCATTTTTGTCATACATTCTTTTCAATGCACTGACAGAGATCAGAGTTAACAATATGAATGTGTGATCTCAAATATAACAAACATCTCAACTCAAACTAAAGAAAGAAGGAACAGGAAATAAGTAGTAGTAGTAGTGCTGGAAATGAACTCTTGCTATTTAGCATGGTGCATCCGTGTCCACATTATCTCACTCAATCAACAAACGATTTCATCAGTTCACAAAATACCACAACTCCCAGACAGATCCAGTTTATCTTCTATGTGACGACAGCAGTAAAATGAGCCAAGGAGCATCTTGTCGATGGGAGGAGAAAAATAGCGAGAATAAAAAAGCAGAGGTATTGTAATGCAGCAGATGTGATCAGGCTGTGCCGAGGGGAATGGTGAAGGAGAGGTAATCTCCCACCTCACCCCACTGGGCTCTGAAATGCTGAAATATGGTGATCCACGTCGTCAGCACGGCCACCCACACTATGAGCCCCAGAGCCGACTTCTTTACATCTGTGGAGGCCAGAAGAAACGGGATCCGTTACATCCTAGACATCACAAACTGTAACTAATATACATCAGTCATTTCACGGACAGCATAGTGAACTGTGAACTCTGTTAAACCTATGAAGTCTACTGTATCATATTTGATATGCAAATTTCCAAGTTATGAGCATGATCAAGACTTAAAAGCTGAAAAACCTGATTTACACAAAGCCTACTGTCGTCTGATTGATAGTTTATAGCAAATATAAGGCCTTTTAGTGTAATTCTAAAAATGTCCACTGCACTGTCAGGTTGTGGACATGGATTTTTATAGAGTAAACTTAAGAATAACTTCTATATTGATAGTTATATTTTAAGTGTACATGATTATCCATTTCATTATCCATTATTTCTTAGTAAAATCAATAAAAACTAGAGCTTTGATCATAAAACTAAACAATTAAATATAATATTACAAAGACATATTAATGGTAGATATAGTACGACAACTGACCATTTTATGCCGTAGTCTGCAATACTGTTATAAAGATCGCATTTACAAGCTATGAGAATTTCATCTTTTT
Source organism: Sinocyclocheilus grahami (assembly GCF_001515645.1). NCBI lineage: Eukaryota > Metazoa > Chordata > Actinopteri > Cypriniformes > Cyprinidae > Sinocyclocheilus > Sinocyclocheilus grahami. The sequence continues at coordinate 643,088 of NW_015505253.1, read as the reverse complement.
GGCCATATAAATATCAGCAACTGCACCAAATTAGATTTTTTTTTTAGCTCAATTTTAGCCTTTGAATAAAATTGAGGCACTTTTTCCCCCCTCCGAGTGTGAGCTCCATATTCTCACTTTATTATATGATCCATAAAAGCCTGATGTATCAAAAATGATACTCAAGAAAAAACAATTTACAAACGTTTTTCAGATTTGTTCTATTAGATTGTCTAAAAAATTCAATAACATTTAATAAAAAAAATAGAGATTTTATTATTTCATATATCAGACTTTATAGGGTTAACTAACTACAAAGCACAAATACAATATATAATAATAAAAAATATCAACAACTAAAATTCATTTACTTGTAATATATTACCCCCAACACTGCTGCTATGTAAATCTACTCCGAACATTTGTGCACACTGCACAGTAAACAGCAAAGACGTTCCCTCCAGACTTTACACCGACTCCGAAATAGAATTTAGTCTGTGTAGGCAGATTCTTTTCACATTTTAAACCAGATTGTGGGAAGAATTGCAAGGAAGAATATCAAGGTCAAGGTCATTTATATAGCACCTTAAAAGCGCACACTGCACAGTAAACAGCAAAGACGTTCCCTCCAGACTTTACACCGACTCCGAAATAGAATTTAGTCTGTGTAGGCAGATTCTTTTCACATTTTAAACCAGATTGTGGGAAGAATTGCAAGGAAGAATATCAAGGTCAAGGTCATTTATATAGCACCTTAAAAGCAACAAGTGCTGACCAAGGTGCTGCACAACCAAACTCAACTAACAAAAGCATTAAGACAATATACAATTTGAAATAATTAAATAATGCAAGAAGTAATGCAAAACATCACCAAACAAAGAAAAAAGGAAAAGTATTTTCAAGTTAAGCAAAAGCCTGAGAAAAAAGATATGTTTTAAGAGATGATTTAAAAGAAGTTAACGTAGGGGGTGATCTGATGGATAAAGGCAAAGTGTTCCGGAGTGTAGGACCAAGAACTGAAAAAGCTCTGTTTTCTTTAGATTTTAAACGAAATTTTGGGACAATCAATAACTTCTGAGAAGACGATCTAAGCGTTCTCACAGGAGAATAGAAATGGAGAAGATCTGAAATGTAAGTTGGGGCAAGACCATGAAGTGCTTTAAAAACTAAAACCTTAAAATCAACTCTGAATTGAACAGGTAACCAGTGAAGTGAAGCTAACACATATGCTCCCTCTTTTTTGTCCCGGTCAAAAATCGAGCAGCAGCATTCTGTACCAACTGTAAACGTGATCGTGAAGACTGGTTAACTCCAGCATAAAGAGCGTTACAGTAATCCAGCCTTGTTGGATCAATGAACGCATGAATAACAACCTCTAAATCATTAAAACGGAGAAAACTTTTCAGCTTGCGAAGCCCCTTAACCTGCAAAAAACTGGCTCTGACTACAGAGTTAATCTGTTTGTCAAATTTCAATTCAGGATCAAAAATGACTCCCAGATTTTGAACCTATATCACCCGCAACAATGTGGTAGAGGTAGTGAGTCATCACGTGTGTTCGGTCACATACTCACATGATTTTATTTGGGGTTGCTCGGTGTACGTCGGTTTTAAAAACGCTTCTCTGAAAAACCACAGAACGTTCACCAACCAGAGGAAAGGGAGAAAAGCGAAGCCACCTGAGGAACAAATCAGCACAATGAAGAAAACAACAACAACTTGTGTACAGAAAACACATCCCATTCTGTCATGATGTCCCATTGTCTCAACATACCCAGGTAGTATCTTCTACTGAGGCCAAGCTTCTCCTCATTCGGAATCCGTTCAAGGTTCATAATGTTTCCTATAAAGAAAACACTTGATAAATCCATCCATCCATCCACAGGTATCCTCAATATGCTGCAACATTGCTGCCATCTACACTAAACAGTACTGCCATAATACATGATAGCTACAATGAAATTAGGATTACTGCAAAACATCATGCATTAAAACCGCCATCACAGCTTTGTCACATAATCAAATCATCTAGGCAGAATAAAAAAAATGATAACACTGCTTGGGGAACAGTGTAAATGATTAAAGAATTCAAATGGAAATCATGCTACTCTACACCTCAGTCAAAACAGCGTTACTGGACTGCAAGCGAACAATAACTGGTTGCTTACGGCAGACCGTCTGCTCTAAAACCTTACTCGAATCGTTTGTTTTATTAAAGGAGGGTGGATACCTTAAAAGCCGAGCTCAGGCGAGAAAACGGAGGGTTTAACACAACAAAGGCGAGGGGAAAATAACTTTTATGGTTCCGCTTCCTGATGAAAACTATGACGTGACGTCACTGCATGGTGGTGGATTATGGGTAATGGAGTTTTCAGGGACAGGCGTGAATCGATAGAATCGATTTGCTTCTGTAAATATGTCTAATCCCTTATTTTATTTTTATTTCTAGTTTATATACCTACATGCATTAGTAATCCATTTTGCACTACATGCTTTTTATATATTATTATTATTATTACTATTGTTATTATTCTTTTTCTTTCTGTTAATACATGTGTACTATTTGTAAGTAGTCCAGCTGCAATTGCTTTGGCAATACAAATGTATAATTTTTTTGTCATGCCAGTAAAGCACTCTTAAATTGAAATTGAATTGAAATTGACTGGCATTCATCATAGGTTGTATTTAACCCTTGCGTGAATGCCACAAAAACACATTTTTTTAAAATAAAAAAATAATTATAAAATTTACAAAATTACAAAATCATATTATTTTCATTACAATTCACCACTAATTATCTTTGCAGATGTTTAATTTTAATTGCCTTTATGTTCGCAGTATTTTTTGACAGTTTTGCTGTAACAAATACTACAATTCAATCATTTTTAAATCAGCATAAATTAAAGTCAGTTCGCCAAGTACTGCCATCATATAAATAAATAGCTAATAATAATAAGTCTAATTTCATATTTAATAAATTGTATTTAAAAGCTAAATGGTATATTATTTATTTTTGCATTACAGTAATTCACATGTGCATGAACAATTTGCTTAATGCTCATTAATATACTCAAAATCCATTGAAATAAATATTTGACTAAATGTTAAAATAATAAATGTGCATTAAGGGAAAAAGATTCTGATATAATACGGAGATGCAAGCATGAAGGCTCCGGGGGTTTTTTTTCTTTCATTTTGTCCATTGAAAGAGTTTAAATCACTGAAATGTCCAAACAAATGAATAAAATGAATTATACTGGCATTATTATGCAGCAGTAATCATAACGCCTTACTTCTGACCTCAAGAACCATAAATATTTTCCAGTTTTATTTTATGTAAACAATTAAAATAATAAATAATATAAGAAATTATATACACACACACACACACACACACACACATATATATAGTATAAATAATAAATATATTGTATATTTAAATAAGTAAATGAATAAGTCAAAAGTGTTCATGCATTACACATGAATTACATTTTATTGTATTATATATTTTGACATGATATAAAATTGTAAAAATAATATTCATATAATAATAACAATAATAAATAATAATAATAATATAATAAAAATATTATCAGCCAAAAAAAAAAAAGATATTCAATCTTTGTCTTGACATCTTCACACTTCCTTCTCAGCCTACACGTCCCATAGTGCACCGGGCGTCCACCCCCCCTCCCATTCAGCGCTTTCCCTCTTTTCGCAGCCTGAGTTTCTCTCTATCGGTGTTGTTGTTAATGCGATGATGGCGGCAGCGGGATGCGGATCAGCAACCGCGGCTGCCATTGTGGGCGCAGGCGGCGTGGGCGCGGCGCGGGGTCGCTTCCCCGGTCGGCCTTGGTCGTCGCGGAGCCGTTTGAGTTCGGAGAAGCGATGGCAGCTCGGCTTCATATAATAATAACAATAATAAATAATAATATAATAAAAATATTATCAGCCAAAAAAAAAAAGATATTCAATCTTTGTCTTGACATCTTCACACTTCCTTCTCAGCCTACACGTCCCATAGTGCACCGGGCGTCCACCCCCCCTCCCATTCAGCGCTTTCCCTCTTCTCGCAGCCTGAGTTTCTCTCTATCGGTGTTGTTGTTAATGCGATGATGGCGGCAGCGGGATGCGGATCAGCAACCGCGGCTGCCATTGTGGGCGCAGGCGGCGTGGGCGCGGCGCGGGGTCGCTTCCCCGGTCGGCCTTGGTCGTCGCGGAGCCGTTTGAGTTCGGAGAAGCGATGGCAGCTCGGCCGCTCTGGGACAGATCTAGACGAGATCTCCTCCAACGGAGGCCCGAGGCCCACCTGCCTGGTGCTCGCGCCGAGCGAGGACCAGTCTCACTTGCGCCTTCTCGGGCTTGAGGCGAGCTACAAGAGCCTGGGAGAGGCTGGATACAGCTCGAGTGGGAGCGAAGAGGTGAGTGCATGTGCCGAAGTGTCGTTTCTCACACCAGTATTCAAATGCACCAGAGTGCGCTTGTTTTACGTGACTGGGTTTCGTAGGAAGCAATAAGAAGAATACACGTAGCGCGAGCGCAGTGTCTGCCGTATAGCGTTTCATTAAAACATGGAGAGAGAGGGAGGGGGCAATTACTGTAGCATTGTAGCTTACAGCAGCAGAATGAGGGTCAGAGATAATGCAGTTTTTTAATTCATACAGTTATAAGTTGCATATAAACGCCACTGTATGCGTTATCGGATTCTTTTTGGACATGCATATTGTTTTTATTTCTATGCATGCACCAGTTGCAACACCCAGTTTGCTGGACTTGATTCTTGTGACAGATTGCTGATAAGAGCATTCAGTGCTGGATCACCTGCAGTGAAGGACAATGATATTAGTTTGATGCTTAGAGAGAATAGGCTTGAGACAATGAATCTGCATATGTAAACAGTGACTTTATCAATGCAAAGCTAACATTACCTTTTACTGTGTTACTTAGGTTTTATCCTAACATGTCAGCCTAAATCCAGTGAATTTTTTATTTAACATGTATCTTTTTTCCATGGTGATGCATATTATCCTCTCTGTAGTCAGTGTTTCTAAATTCCCTTGTGTGTTAGCAACAAATGGTGTAAATGCATATTTTTATTGCATAAATATGTGGAAATAAAAGCCGGCATGTTTTATTTTGTCTGTCTTTCTATATATTTAGAATTGACTAAGTGTAATATTTTATTAAATGCTTTTCTGGTTATTCGTCAGTCATAACCATCATTAACTGCTTTTGCGGTTCTATAAATATTCACAATGACATCATCATCCTGTTCAGATGTGAAGCTAAGTTTGTGACGGTGAGGACATTTTCCCACCGTTTAATCGACGTGTGACAACACCGATAATACCGGTATCACCGCGGTGGCGTTCCCTCTTTTCCTCGCGTTCCTTCGCTTTTAAATAGCTTGTAAAAGCGCCGTGCGCATTTTACTTTCACTTTCGAATTAGCGGCAATTCGGAGTCAATTGCTTGATGCAACAACAAAATACAACGTCAAACTCACTTTTGCGTATATATAAAACATAGAGCTTTTATTAACAAAACAAATAAAAATACACCATGCTATAGAGCAGGTTATGCCTAATATAAAAAAGCAAATAACTTGCATAAAGTTTAAATACCGTATTGGCCCGAATATAAGACGACCGCCCTTTTTCCAGATGTATCTTTTGGAAAAAGGCTTTTTAAAAACCGAATCTTGTTTTTTCTCAGTAAAACACATTTTGTCTTCAATTATTTTCATATTGCATATTTTTCCTATTTTAATTTTTGTTTTGAAAGTATGGTAAAAACTGGTAAAATGTACCAGCAAT
>NW_015505253.1:610521-636753 GCF_001515645.1 Sinocyclocheilus grahami | reverse complement strand
AGTAAACATGTATAATATATAACCAAATAAATAAGAAACGTAGAATGTTTATTAGCAAAACGAATAAGAAAGCTTGGAGGCACGGCATACACCTTGATGTCAAATAAAATAAATAAATTACACAACGTTTAAATAAAGTAAAAATCAGCAAACACTGTGGAACCAATTAAATAAGAAACGAATGTTTAAAAAACCTTCCAAAATCACCTTAGATAAACGGCAAAAGTCAACAGGCTTTTCAAAATCCAAAATACTGCCAAACAGGCGCTTTTGCATCTCGTTTCGAAACTAAATCATCCGCGATCGTCTTGTCTGTCTCACCTCACTCTTCTTGTCAGTCAGCTGGACTCATGCACTCTCCTCACTGGAGAAATGAAATCTGATCTGTGATGCGACTGTCGTTCGGCACGCTGCATTGAGCAGCCGCATTCAGTTTTTAATTGTAGTGTCTGTTCTTTTACTGAACTAAATTATTGTTTCTTACTATAAAAAATCTAAACGACGGTGGGGGTCGGTGCCGCGGTGGGCAAGTGACGTAACCGGTGTTGCGGCTTAACAACGGTATCACCGTCAGCACCGTCTATCGCGGAAAGCCTAAATGTGAACTTTATCATGTATATTTTGGTAAGGTTGTCTGACTCTGTAGGCTTAAATGGTCAGCCCTGTTAATATGGTTTTGTTCAGTAAACAACTGATAATCGAAAACTTTATAGCAATATTGGCATCTTTTTTGTAGCATCATGACCTTGAGCACAAAACTACGTAAGAACGTTGAAGTTGTCAAACCTGTTACATTTAGAACGGCATAGCTACTATATAATATCAACATATATATATATATATAAGGGGAATTCGTGGCCTAATGGTTAGAGAGTCGGACTCGTAACCCAAAGGTTGCGGGTTCGAGTCTCATACCGGCAGGGATTGTAGGTGGGGGGAGTGAATGTACAGCGCTTTCTCCCACCTTCAATACCACGACGCTGTGGGCAATGAGGCTGGCCACTGCTCCGGGGGTGTGTGTTCACGGTGTGTGTGTTCACTGCTGTGTGTGTGCACTTTGGATGGGATAAATGCAGAGCACTAATTCTGAGTATGGGTCACCATACTTGGCCACACTTCACTTCATATATTTATTTAGCCTATTAAATGGTGAGATTTTAGTGCGAGATTTTTCAAAATGTTAGAAGTTAATGTGAACCAGTCATGGTTGTAGATAATGTGGTAACTGGTTTAGTTGATTGATTAAATTGGACTGACATATTTGATATAGATTGGTGTCTATGCTGGTCAGTGTTATGTACAGCATTGCCTGGAAATACGAGGGAATTTGAGCTTTCCACAACATTTAAAGTCATAGAAATATGTGGTTTTAGAGTTTCCTTTGGTTCATTAGCTTCATGAGTGTTCTGTATAAAACAATTATTCAAATTCTCTAATCAGAAATCTCAAACAACTAAAAAAAGTCATGTGAATTCATTGGTCAAAAGGCGTGGGAACTCTGTCTTTGCTTTCATGCTGTTGCACTTGTTTCTCTTATGCGTCATGTATCATTGGCATGGAAATGTGCTATGGTTACTTTGTGTTCTCTGAGCAGAAACGTGCAACTGAAAATGAAAAAAAAAAAGAAGAAAATTAATGATCAAGGTCAAAGTTTTGTGGACTTTGAAGGCTTGAAGACATACTCTGAGTCTGACGCTTGCCTCATATAAAAATAGATACAGGCCATCGTCTGTGTATTAGCTTCTGTGAAGTTTACAGTTTCGGTTAACAACTTCTGTAAACTCGATTTGTACGGCCTTTACAAGTTTACAGGGTCAAGCTTTACCAACATGCTGTCTGTTTTAATATTGTGTATAGGACGTTGTACCAGTTGACCAGTGTTTGACTTGTGTTAAACTTATAAAAAATTATATAATTTTTAATATTTTAAAGCGTTGTTAAAATAACAGATAATGTATTAGTGAACTGTACTTTACCTGAGGGCTTTTTCATAATACTAAATAATTAATCAGTTATTTCAGGTTCACTAGGGTGGTTAACAGCAGAGTTGTTCCAGTTGTGTTGTGTCACACAACCGAGTAGATGAGTTCAGTTCTTTCTTTGTCTTTGAGCATGAACAGTGTTCTGTGAAGTGCGGAACAAGAATAAGGGAGTTATGTTTTCTACAGTTCAGTCTTTTACCACCTGTAAGGCCTAATTTACATCCAAAATCCTTGTCAATACAGAAATGGCATTGCTTTGTGTTCTTTAGTATATTCAGAATGTTGTTAACAAGATGAATCTCAAACAAGACGTTCACCTACCCTGCAGCCCTTTATGCAGAAAAATGTCACAAAACTATTATGAATGATAACAACCTCTTTATAAATATGCAGTGTTCTCTTAAAACATGTGCTGCCTGTTTTTAAAGGTTCAGCAACATTTTTGAAGGATATGCAAATTTATTCATTTGAATTTTCCTTTTTTTGAACTGCCATTTTCCTTTTATGTTGACAGTTTATATAGAATTCTAAAGTTTGGAGTCTACAAGATTGTTTTAATCTTTTTGAGAGAAGCCTCTTGTGTTCACCAAACTGCTTTTCTGTTTATTGAGGCAATTTCAATCTTATGTATTGCAGCACTTTGAGTGTGATGGAGTTTTATAAATAAAATGTATTTTAAATATTACTATTATTTATTTGATCAAAAATACAGCAAATGCAGTAATATTGTAAAATACTATTACATTTGAAAATAGCTGTTTCTATTGTAATATATTTTATTTCTGTGGTGCAAAGCTGAATTTTCAGCATCATTACTCCAGTCTTTAGTGTCATATTATCCTTCAGAAATCATTCTAATATACCAATTTGCTGCACATGGAACATTTCTTCTTATTATCAGTGTTGAAAACAGTTGTGTTGCTTAATTGATATTAATATAAGCATTAATATTAATATAAAATTGATATTTTAAAGGATTCTTTAAAGAAATGAAAGTTTATAAGAACAGTGTGTATTTGAAATGGATATGTCTTTACTGTCACTTTTGATCAATTTATCGTGTCCTTGCTGAATAAAAACATTAAAAGTATTGAAAAAAAAAAACTATTTTACTGACCTCAGAACTCTTTTGAACTGTGGTTTATGTGTATGTAATGTGTACTATGTTACAGCATGTAGTGATGTGAACTGTTATACTTTATCCAGCATGAAGGAAACAAACTAATCTAATGTGCACTTAAAACAAGTTATACTTAAATTCAAATGTGTTAAAGCTTGCTTCTGTTTTTCACTTTCAGGGGGCTGAATTCAAAGGCTTTGAAGTTCAAGATGAAAATAGCAGCACCCTGGTTCGCGCTGGACGAAATGCATGTAAACGTAAGTGTGACTTAAGATGCAAATTGTCCTGAGAATCTTTAAAAGTCTGTTGTTTCATTGTGTTTGTATGTTTTTTTTATCTTAAATTCATTCCATACAATTAAAAAAAATACCACAATCGTGTACAACAGGGTAGGGATGCACCGATATGAAAATTTTGGCCGATACCGATAACCGATTATTCTTTATTTTTGAAAGCCGATAACCGATATGTTGGCCGATAAATCTATATCCAAATTGTTATATACTTTTTGAGAGCCTGATTACAAAAAAGGTCTCATCATTAAAAGCCACATCCCAAACACTTCAACATAAGCAGCCTAGTCTGAACGGTGTACGTTTTAAAAATATTTTTACTCTCCCATTACCAAATTTAGTCATAAAAAAGTCTTACAAATAAATAAAATTATGCATAAATAATGCAAACAAGTCACTGGACATCATTACACGTGTAAAGAATCAAAATGAATGCGCCATAGATCAATAAAACGGAATAGCCTCTGCACGGACAATAATTAAATGATTTTAATTACTAAACCATATTGTTGATGAAAATAATAAGAGAAAAATACAAGTGGTTGTTGTTATTAATAATATATCAATGATTTTGAAAAAGTAACAAATTAATACCACTGTTTTAAATAGCAGCCGTTGAGCTGCACGTGCTGAAGCTGAAGAGCTGAATGAACACGGTAAACTGAAGCGTTTTGCTGGCAGCTTATTTAACTCAAGGAAATGCATCCTGAGATTAATATTAATACAACATAAACATAATATTACAACTTATATATGTACAAAATGACGCAGTTATTGCATGCTATAGTCAGAATGTGTGATCCTGTTGTGGATGCGCTCTTCCCATAACAACGCGCTGAAACACGGCAACTAAACCCAAAGAATTCACAACGTTTTATTATAATAATGTTCTCATTAGAATGTTATATACACGACATTCCCAATCATAGCTATTAATGTTGTGCACTGCTGTTTGAGCTGCGTGTGCTGAGCTAAAGATGATCACCGGTAAACTGAAGCGCTCTTTTAACTTAACCAAACGCATTCTATATGAGATAAATCAGATATACATCAAATAAACACAATATTACAATGTACAATTGCACAAAAGGCTGCAAACGAACAGCGCGCATCTGAAGTGTCTCTGAAGGAAATAATGCATTATTTATCGGCTTTAAGATATCGGCCAAATTTTCTTATCAGGCCGATACCGATAACAGAAAAAATGAGCCGATATGGGCCAATACCGATATGGTGGCCGATATATCGTGCATCCCTACAACAGGGCATCACTTCAAGGACTAATAAACAGTTTTGGCATAGCTAGTTAAAAAGATACTTAGGCTATTATTTAAAAGATACTTATTATTTCAGTCTCTGCTTGATAGTCACTGTAGCCTGTGGTGTAAATGTTTGAATCACTTGATTATATTTAACCACAGTGGAATGAATATAATTGAATTGTAATTGAAGTCGTTCTGTTTCAGGTGTTCGTGTTTCAGGTGTTCGTGTTTCAGCAAAGTCGTCAAAGAGGATACGTCAAAGGGGGTCTCTTCTAGTGTCCCCTTTTGTAGAAAGCACAGGTTCCCATGATTCTCAAAATGATTCGGGTTCTGTTCAGCAAATTCACAGTCAAGAGTCCCTTAAGGACACATCAGTAGATGATGATGGTGGTGGTGATGGAGGATTGGGGAAGCGCACCAGGAGAAAAAGAGGGTCGACAAAACAGGAGACCCAGTCAACTCCAAGAATTACAATCAAGTTGGTGGCTAAAAAGAAAGTGGTTACAGTCCCATCAGTGCAACGTAAATCTGGTAAAAAACAGAAGGAAATTAAATCTGAAGTTACCGAGAGTCAGTGTGCCCAAATCTCAAGTGCTCATGTGAAATTAAAGACAAATGTACCAGCCAGTGAATGCAGTGCTGGTGAGGCAAAGGAGGAGGTTTGTACTAGAAGGCGAGGAAGATCTGCTGACAAGAAATCAGAATCCACTCCGCAAACAAATCCTGAAAAAGAGGCCAATGACCAAAAACTGAAGCTGAGGAAATCAACTCGAAGGTCTCAAAATCCACTGCCCAGTGAAAGTATAGAGCCAAAATCTGATGAAAAGTCAGCACAAGAAGGTTTAGAGGTGAATAAGCTTGTGATTAGGAGACAAAGTAGAAGGTCCTCAAATGTTCCACAGGAATCTGGTGACCAGAGTTTAGCAGAGTCGCTGTTGGAGGTCTCCACAATTGATGAATCCAGGCCACCTTCAAAGAAGAAAAAAGATAAAAAGAAAAAGAAGAAGAAAAATCGCAAAGAATCCGAAAGGAAAAAGGAGCCTCATTCACTATCAGCAAAAGAGCTTGGCCCTTCATCTGATGATCCTCAAAAGCTCGCTTTCGACAATGATTTTGTCGGAATTCCAGGTCTGAGACTAACCAGGATACGAAACCCCAAAACCAGGTCTCGCAAGAAACGCTGCAAGTTTGTGTGGACTCTCACACTGGTGAAAAGGAAAAGCAAAAACTCCCAAATTCAAGAGAATCTAAGTAAAACCCAAGAAAGCAAAAGCAATGATTCCCAAGTCCAAGATGACCTCAGCAAAACACAAGAAATCAAAAGCCAAGATTCTCAAGTCCATGAGAGTCCAAGCCCCAGTACAGAGGCAGAACTTCCTGCTAAATGTGATGAGGAAGTAGATGTTTCTACAGAATCACAATCCACATCCGCTCCTTCCAACATTTCGGAAACCGGTTCTTCACAGGAGTCACAAAACGTAGAGAACACTGCCAGTGCCGTAACTCCCGAAAGCCCAGAGAACCCTGTGGCCATTGAGAAGGTTAAGGAGACCCCAGAAAAGGAAAACGAGGAGGTTCTTGAAAGGTCAGAAATTGCAACAGAAGCACATCCAGAAGAGGCCACTCAGACAGACCCAGAAGATCCGATCAGCAGGGATACCGTTCCACCACTTCAAATCAAAGTTGTCTCCTCACCAGGTAAAAATAACAGTCTAAAGCAGTCCTTTTTAATTCAGCAAGTCACAACGTCACCTGAAATAAAAGAACCTGCAAAAGACCATCAGCATTCAGAGAAGAGTGAAAATGTGTTGGAAATGACTGCTACCACTCCCGCCCCTAAAGTAAGGAAAAGCCTACATCAAAACACTGCTCGGAAGAAGCGTGCAAAACATAAACACTGGACAATTTACAGGCGAAAGTGTAGATTGAATGCATCTCAAGAAAACCCTGCTTCTGAAAGTGCAACTGAAACCGAATCTCAGATGGAGCAATCAACATTATCACCAACAGCAGTGCCAGCGCCTGTAGAATCCAAACCAAAAAGGCATTCTAGTAAAGTTCCGCATAAAAAAGTTAAAAGGTCCTTTCCACCAACTACAGAACCATTACCTGAAGCAGCTGAAAAGCAGGTCATTGAACAAACTGTTGAATCACCTCCAACCAAACCATTTCTTGAGATAGAACCCCAGCCGGAGATAAAACTTGAGACACCATCAATCGAAGCTGAAGAGGTTCTAGTATTAGAGCCTTCCATAAAGGATCAGCCACAGGTACCTCCTCCTTCACGCCGACGAATAAAACGGGTCAAACGAAGACGAAAGTCTCTGATTGGACGGCGGAATAAAAATTCAAAATCGCTAAAGAAGGAGTTGGTTGAGGTTAGTGTAGATCGTCCACCGATGGCGGGCTCTGAAGTAGAGGAGCCTAATCTAGTTGGTATATTCTCAACAAAGTACAAGAGGAAACGAATTTCGAGTCTTCAGTCATTAGAGGGTAGACGGAAAAAGGCCAAGCTCTTATCAAAGCAACTGAAGAACACCAACGGTGATCGACCTTCCGATCAGGCAGAAAAAGATTCTATGAAAACCGATGGAGATCAAGACATCCAACACAGCAAAACAAAATTCATGAAAACCATCAGACATTTCATAATGCCAGTCGTGACTGCCCGATCCTCTCGGGTTATCAAAACCCCAAAGAGGTTCATGGATGATCTTGGTATGTCAGACCTTCCTCGCAAGAACTCCGAAAAAAAGAAGCTTGGTCTACAACCAAAATCAAAGAAACGTGATTCTAGTGAAAAAGGTGAACCTGGGTCCCTTCAGTCTCAGGATGAAGACACTGTTTTGAGTGAAGATGATCTTGATTTGTCTTCCACTTGGAAATCAAAACCTAAATCACCCGACGACGCTGAGATCTTCAGTGAGGAGAAGCAGCCTGGGAAAAGACGATCGCTACTCCGAGATCCCGGTTTTAAATGGGGAGTGCTGGAGCCTGCCAGTAACGACGTGTATACCTTCGATGAAGATCTTGACAAGGAGTTGGAGACCTTGCTATCTGCCAAAGATTTTACAGTGGACTCGTTTCTTGATCCTGTCGAAAAGAGGAAGAAATCCACAAAATTCAAAGCGCAATCATCAAAATTTAGGTTATACAAAAAGCTTAAACTCAAACAGAGTCTTGCAAGGCGTAAAAAGACCCCAAAGGACAAAATGGATAAAGTTGTGTCATCCCCTGCCAAGACGGAGAAGAAGTTGGAAGAAGGGGCCAGTCTAATAAAGTCTCTCAGAGACATGAAGAAGGAAAAAGCAAAACTCAAGATTGAGGATCTCAACACCCCTGGAGTTGTTCGCAAAGTCTCCATCTGTGTACGAGCTCTGAGTGCCAAGTTGCTGGCGCAACACCAGGCAAAAGACATCCAAGAGGATGACCTGCCAGATGAGTTCTCCATTCATACAGACATCTCACTTCCCAATAAATGCAAAGGTAGGTTAAGATTTTATCTAAACATTTAATTACAAATGAACACTAACTGCCCTAAACTCAAAGTCGATTTTCATAATCCATGTTCCTAAAAAGAAAAGGGAAAAAAAAGATCTGAATTGTTTTTCTAAAATTGTCCTGTTAGTAAACACAGTTAATCTAATGCTGGTTAAATATTTTCTTCAACCGTATTTTATTGCAAAGGTTTATTCAAGGTTTGTCAAGTACTTCTTACCTCATTGACAGTCGGTTGGTCTTACAGTCCAGCGATGCTTCTTTTCTTCCTCAGACTTTGATGAGATGCATCTCAAAGAATCCAAAGCACCGGTTTCTGAGGACACTCTGAAAACTGCCGTTGACATTGAGGAGAAAACCGCCACCCAGCGCCCTCGCCTTACAGGAGCCAACAAGCGCATGTTCAACCTGCTCAAGAAAGCCAGGGTTCAGCTCATCAAAATAGACCAGCAGAAACATCTGAAATCATCTGGGGTGAGTCCATGAAACTGAATGTGTGTGCCTTTCTATTCAAACTTAACTGTTTTTCCAAATACTATAGGTCCGTTGGATAAAGTGGACATAGGTGTCCTTTGTATAATTAGCCTACTTTTATTGAGCAAGAATGCATTCAATTGATCAAAAGTGACATTAAAAATGCTGTTCATCATAGAATCCAGAAAAAAAGTATCAGGGTTTCCATAGATATGTTAAACATCACAACTGTTAGAAATGTTTCCTGAGCAGCATGATTCTGAAAGATCATGTGACACAGAAGACTGGAGTAATGTTGCTGAAACCTCAGCTTTGCCATCACAGAAATAATTACATTTCAAAATATATTAAAGTAGAAAACATGTCATTCAAATTGCAGTAATATTTTACATCTTTTTTTTTTTTACTGTACTCTTAATCAAATAAATGCAGTCTTGGTGAGCACTTCTACAGACACTTCTTACAGATCATAGTCACCTTTATATAAATAAACTTGACAACTTTTGAATGGTAGCTTTCGCTTCAAGAAATTCTTACCTGGTCATTAGATGCTTGTTGTACATATTTATAATTGGAAGTGCTATTAATATTATTTGAATCTGTTTTCACTTTTTGTTTTTGGTAGCTCTTGCCAGAGGGTAGAATCACTGCAACAAAGAGACAGAGACGAAAACCGAAAGAGCGGCTTGAAAATGACTGTCCCAACAAGACTGAAGCTTCTCCAGAGCCGGTAGTGTTTTGTTTTTTTTGTAATGTAAAGCAAGAACACAGAATTGGACCGTAATCTTAAATGATCCTAATAGGACCAAATAAGAATCTTTCAGCAATGCTGTACATGTTCTTTTAATATTTGACTAGGTCATATTAGGTGACTTCAGTATGATAACAGAAGAGAATTTGTTCGGTGCTGTTGTTTTAATCCTTCTCTTTACAATTCCCTCCATAAGGAACCTGCCAGAGGAGGGCCTCGCATTAAGCACGTATGCAGAGCTGCAGCTGTGGTTTTGGGTCAGCCTCGTGCCATGGTCCCTGACGACATCCCTCGACTCAGTGCACTACCCCTGCACGAGAGATCAGATATATCCCCTTCACCTGCAGAAAAAGGTACCAGCACTTACTCCTCAAACTGCAAAGACTAGCAATAAACCTAAGAAAGGATCTGATAATAGACCTGATAAAGTGTTGATAGTGTCTGATATCTTTTGTTAATTTTGCCTGTGTTTTGACGTTTTCTGTCACTTTTGCAGGAGTCGAGTCTCACTCTGACCCGGAAAGCCCTGTGCTACAAGAACACAGGACACCCAAGTTTCGCCGCGGTAGAGCTCATTTGCTTGGGAACCGGTCCCGGCGGTGTGGGGAGTGTAAAGGTTGTCTGCATGAGGAGGACTGTGGCAGGTGCATAAACTGCTTAGACAAACCCAAGTTTGGTGGCCCAAACACAAAACGGCAGTGCTGCGTGTAAGTATGCTAGTGTATTTGTATGCTGGTATTTTACTGCTATGACTGCTTAATACTTGGTTTATAGTTCAGTCCTGTAGTTACTGGGAGTAACCACTTTTTTCTCACTTCACATTTTACATTAAAGTGGTAATCTTAATGAATTATTTATCAAATTTTACTGTTCATAAGGAAAAAGTAGCTACTTTGCTCAACAACCAGTGTTATTTATAAACTACTAATAACTATTAACTATTTATAAACTATTAATATTTTGAAATGGCTTATTTGTTTTCATTTTAGTTAGCTTTTTTGTGCTTTTGAAATGTAGTGTTTTTTGTTTTTTTAATATTTATTTTTAAATGTAAACTTATTTCAGTTTTAGTAATATTTGTAGTTAAAGGGGTCATATGATGCGATTTCAGTTTTTCCTTTCTCTTTGGAGTGTTACAAGCTCTTGGTGCATAAAGAAGATCTGTAAAGTTGCAAAGACTAAAGTCTCAAATCCAAAGAGATATTCTTTATAAAAGTTAAGAGTCAGCCACGGCAACCTAAAACGGCTCGTTCATAATGCCGCCCAAATGTTCACGCAACGAAAGAAGGTGTAACTTTTATTCTCACTGTAGTATTGTTGCCGCCGCCATGTCCTGAAGACGCTGTGTGCTTCGTTGTGAAAGAGAAACTACTTTGTTTGGTCTTCCAAAAGAGGACGATATCCGCTTCGTCATGCCTAGAGCTGATCTGTGCTGGTCGCTGAGGGAATACATCAACTTAGTGCTGTGGATCGCAGGATCGGCTTTCACCGTGGACGAAGCCTGGGGTCGTCACATGTGCTTGCCGCTCCTTCGTCGGATCCACCGGCCGCGCCGTTCTCGACCCCACCGCCTCTGCTCACTCTAACTCGGCCTCAGCTCACGCTAAACCGGGGCTTCCGCTCACGCTAGGCCGCTGTGTTTTTCGTTGTGAAAGCGAAACTACTTTGTTTGGTCTTCCAAAAGAGGACACGACTACAAATCCAGAACAGTTTAACCCAAATATCCTGATGTGTGCTGCACATTTTATGGAGGACTGTTTACTGATCCTGGGAGAGTAACGTTAGACTAAAATGCCGGCAGTTCTGACTCATGTAAGTATGATTTCATTTAATTTGAATTTGCAACTGATGATTCAAACGCGAGTTTTGGGCAGTGTAGAGTAGCACTTGTTGTTTGTCATTTCTCTAATCACAAATGCAGACAAGGTTTTATGTTTACGCGGCGTGACGCAATGCAATGCAACGCGTAAAAAAACAGTATAAGTCATTATAATCAATAATTATGTCCCCACTGGACACAACAAATGCCTCGTTTGTAATGGGTTTTAATGTTTTTGTCTCATCGCTCCGGCCGGGACACAGCATCAACAGTATGGTGAGGGGTGTAACATTTCCGTCTCACGCTTGAGGTATTCGGCCAATCACAACGCACTGGATAGCTGGCCAATCACAGCACACCTCGCTTTTTCAGACTGATGAGCTTTGTAAAAATCTACGCGTTTCAAAAAGGCGGGGCATAGAGGAGAAACAATCATGTACAGTATGTGGAAAATAATGTGTTTTTTTAACTTTAAACCGCATAAACACATTTCATTACACCAAATACACAAAATAATGTTCGTTTTAGCAGCATCATATGACCCCTTTAAACATATTTATTTATACATATTTAAGGTATTTAGTTACCAAAGCAACATTTCTAGTAGTTTGTTACCCATTTATGTCAATAAAATACATGTTTCTTCATTTTTGTATATATATCTGTCCCTGAAAAGTTAAATTCAATGTTGTGCAACAGTTTTCTTGCTTTTGTCTGATTCAAGGCCCTCATATTTTTCAAACAGATCAGTGCGGTCCTGTTAAATTTAAATAGCTTTTTTTCTTTCTTTCTTTTTTAAAAGATACAAGAGATGTGATCAGGTTGAGGAAAGGAAGGCCTTGAGGCTAAGTGGCAAGCTTCAAAAAGGTAAGAACATGTTTTAGAGTGAATGCTGCACAGTTTATTCTCTGTGCATCTGCTATAAACTTTTTCTCCGTTTTCAGGGCACATGAAAAAGCATCGCTCGTCAATTAGTGCGGGTTACTCGAGTAATGAAGAAGGTGAGGGCGGCGATGGAATCGGGCGAATGTTTCCAGCCTCTCTGGGTGACAGCCCATCTGTGCGGAAACAGCCTCGCCGACACGTTAAACCACGTTCCTACTGCGACCTGTTGGATTACGACTCTGACTTTGACTGGATAGGAGGATCAAATTCCACCTCTCCAGCCCGCAGAAGAACTCCTGGCCTTCGCAACTCAGGTTAGGCCATAGTATGAAGCTTATTTCCACCAAAGAATAAAAAATTGCAAATCTGTGTTTATACTGTATGTCACAATTCAGACTTTTTTTCTCACAATTCTGAGAAAAAAAGTATTTATTATAAGATATAAATTCGCAATTCTAAATTGAGAAGTTATGAGAAAAAAGTCAGAATTATGAAATAATTTTGTTATATTCTTTGGTGGAAACAAGCTTGTAACAAATCTGACTTTTTCATCACGCAATTCTAATCTTTTTCTCAGAATTACGAGTTAATATCTCAGACATTTTCTCGTGATTTAGAACTTATATTTCACAATTCTCATTTTTTTCTTTGAATAACGAGATTATAGTTAGTTATGAATTATAAACTTGCAATTGCAAGGAAAATTTCAGAATGTTTCAGCTCTTTTTTCATCTAGCACTTCTAAACTTTTATAGTTTATGTCTCACAATTATGAGTTTACATTTTGCAATCAGAATTGCAAGGAGAAAAGTCCGAATTGTGAGATTAAAAAGTTAAAATTACTTTTTGTAATATAATTTTTTATTTATTTTATGGTGGAAACAAGCTACTGGGGCTGTCAAAAAAAAAAATCGAATTTCGAATATTCGTCAAATTTAAAATAAAAATCAAAATTTTAGGTGTGCGTTAAGGAGGCAGCCTTATCAGTGACGATGTAAGTGTCCTTGCATTTTAATGCTTTTGTTAGCCTATCCAGTTGAAGCCACTAGATGCGGCGCTGTTGCATTGTTAATTACAAATATTGCGGGAAAAGAGAACATCAATGCGGAGAAGATCTTGTTTACATCAAAACTGAAACCAAGCCGTTCACACAGAACACATATTTCGAGAATTTTCTAGAGGGACATCTATCACCGTTGCACTCGCGTCTCGCACAAAAGAGCCGCATGTTTAGAAAGCCATGTAAAATTTATGCAAGTTCAACTTTGAAAAAACATATCTCGAGACTTTATGGTGGGGGTTTTTCCCCATCCCACTGCAACTCTTGTTTTTAAATGAAAAATGTACTCTGTGTGATTGACTTTCGGCCCTTTGTATTAAACTATGCATACATACATGATGCTGTTTTGTTTATAGTTGTTTAAGCAACTTAATTAATTATAATTGGTTTCTAAACATTATTTTAAACATTATGCACTTTTTTTTCCACAGATAGTCATGTTATCTTATGCTTTGAATAAACGTGTATTAGTAATATTTTGCTCGATCATGCGCCCTCTTGTGGCCTCATGAGAGAATCCAAAAGCTTTTCTTCACCCTAACTGAAATTATGCATTTTAAATTTTAATATAATTCAAATTGAGTTTTTCAGCCATTTTGACAGCCCTACAAGCTATCATACCACAGTGATTGGAAACGTAGAACTTGTATACAATTGAAACCTGAATCTTGTTTGTTTCACAAGTAATTTACATGAATCATTCCTTTCAAAGTCACAATTCTGTTTGTATTAAATGTGCCACAGATTTTCTGTCATTTGACGACTTCGTCGGCGATGCCTTTGACGAGGGAGTGCGGCATCGCAGGCCTAGCTTCCACAAGGTTCCACCCATCAAACGGAAAGTTGAGAAGGTATTATGATTGTTGATATCTGTTGACCCTCTCAAAACTGTCCTCATTTAGCCAAAATGTCATCGAAGCAGCGAAAGCAACTTCCATCGTTCCTTTGTTTGCAGAGCCCTCAGGAACAGACACCGCCCAGCGTCCTTGCAGCCCTCGCCAATGGTTTTGCAGAGAGAGAACAGGAGCCTGCAAAACCCACATACAAGATCCGTGTTGATTTTAAGGTAAATGTCTATATTTTTTTTTAGTGCTGTCAAAACGATTAATCATGATTAGTCGCATCCAAAACAAAAGTTTTTGTTTACATAATATATGTGTGTGTATTGTGTATATTTATTATGTATATATAAATAAACACATGTGCATGTATATATTTAAGAAAAACATGTTACGGTTATCTGTTAAATATATTTATATAAATATAAATATATACACGTAAATATTTTCAAAATATATGCTGTATGTGTCTCTTTATATATACACAATAAATATACACCGTATACACACATATATTATGTAAACAAAAACTTTTATTTTGGATGCGATTAATCGCCATTAATCGTTTGACAGCACTAATTCTTTTACAAAACTGAGCATGAAAGTCAAGTGGCTCTCCAAAGATGTTTTCATGTTGAGGGACTGGCTGATATTTCATTTGAAATCTACACTGATGTTCAGCACTGCAGTGGTTTGCCACATGATGGCAGCACCTGATTCTGTTCTGGAAAGACCAGGTTTACCCAGCAAAATAGTCTTGATACATTAAGATATTTTTTATGTTTTTGAAAGAAGTCTCTTATTCTTAACAAGGTTGCATTTATTTGATCAATAATAGAGTAAAATATCGTGAAATAATATAATTTATAACTGTTTTCTATTTTAATATTTCAAATGCAATTTATTCCTGTGATGCAAAGCTGAATTTTCAGCAACCATTACTCCAGTCTTCAGTGTCACATGATCATTCAGAAATCATTCTGATATGCTAATTTGCTGCTCAACAAATATTTTTGTATTATTATTGTCAATGTTGAAAATCGTTGTGGAAATTGTGCTAACTTTTTGTGATGAATAGAAAAGCACAAAAATCTAAATCTTTTGTAACATTATAAATGTCTTTACTGTCACTTTTGATCAGTTAAATGCATACTTTAAAAATTTTAAATCATAACAGGTTTGCATTCCAGGATTAAATTTGATTTTGAATCCAGTTTGTTCTGTGTGCTCAGACTTTTGGACCCAATGCGTATTTCTCTTCAAATAAAATGTTTGCAGACTAAGAAGCTCATTGATGTCAATGTTTAGATTTGTATTTGTGTTGTGCATTAAATCTTACATAGTTTTCACATCTTCTATTTTAATTCAAACGGAGTTATTTGTGGTCCTTTATTTTGAGGTGAAACTAGCATGCAGCTAAAATGTTCCTTACTCCTCTCTGTCTCCCTCCACAGGAGGACTGTAGTGTCCAGAGCGTGTGGGCGACAGGAGGTTTGAGCATCCTCTCTTCTGTACCCCTCATGCCCCAGTATGTTTGCCTGCTGTGTGCCAGTAAAGGCCAACATGAGGTACGTCCTGACTGCTCTTCATTACAGCATTGCCTTAAAAACATCTCAAAATAAAAGTAAATGAAAATAAATTGTAGGTTTTCGGAAATGGTTACAATGATGGGGAAGTTTCACTGGTATTGCTTGTCAAATAGAAACCTGGTTTATTTTGTTCATCATGACCATATTTCGTTTCGCAGATGCTGTATTGTCAAGTCTGCTGTGAGCCTTTCCATCGCTTCTGCTTGGACCCTTCAGAGCGCCCTCTGGAGGAGAACAAGGAGAACTGGTGCTGTCGTCGCTGCAAGTTCTGCCGAGTTTGTGGACGCAAGAATAATGAATCTAAGGTAGTTTGCGACGCTTCAAAATGTGATTTTGACGCCTAACCCTAATCCAGATGTATTAACCTAATAATAATAAGAAGATGGGATTATCTGAAGTTCTTCAGGAGTGTAGAGCAGAATTATGAACATTCTGTGACATAAACTACCATTTAAACTATATAACGCTATTACAGTGAAAATATTTTAAAATGTAATTTATTACTGTGATGCCAAAGCTGAATTTTCAGAAGCAGTTGGAAACAGTTGTGCTGCCTAATGTTTTTGTTAGGGATGCACCGATATGAAAATTTTGGCCGATACCGATAACCGATTATTCTTTATTTTTGAAAGCCGATAACCGATATGTTGGCCGATAAATCTATATCCAAATTGTTATATACTTTTTGAGAGCCTGATTACAAAAAAGGTCTCATCATTAAAAGCCACATCCCAAACACTTCAACATAAGCAGCCTAGTTTGAACGGTGTACGTTTTAAAAATATTTTTACTCTCCCATTACCAAATTTAGTCATAAAAAAGCCTTACAAATAAATAAAATTATGCATAAATAATGCAAACAAGTCACTGGACATCATTACACATGTAAAGAATCAAAATGAATTTCGAAAGAACAGCATTTATTTGAAATAGAAATATTTTGTAACATAATAGATGTCTTTAACTTTCTGTCAGTTTTGGTCAGTTTAATGTGTCTTTGCTGAATAAAAGTATTTATTTCTTTTGGGAAAAGATCTTACTGACTGAACGGTAGTGTGTATATTTTTTCTTGTCATCACTGTAGGTTTAAGGGAAATATTTGTTATTATTTAAAGGAAACAGATGTTTTTTACGGCTTTGGCACTGGTCAATTTTCATTTTTTTGTGATTTATCTCTGTGCAGCCGCTGTTGGAGTGTGAAAGGTGTCAAAATTGTTATCATCCTGCCTGTCTGGGTCCCAGCTATCCCAAACCCAACAAACGTAAAAAGCCTTGGGTAAGTTGACCACAGTGATACTTTCCTCACCATGCAAGGCCTACAAAGAAGTTTCAGTATGCTTTGCTGTCTCAGCTGCCATGATATGTTAACAAATGTCAAAGCAACAGCAAAAAAGGGGAACATCTGTTAGGATCAGGCAAAAACAAGACATTCAAGCTGCAAAATAGCAAATTCATGTTTGTATCGTAACTTCAGTTAAGCCACAAATGAACTCATTTTTTTCAGGTCTGTATGACATGCATCCGGTGCAAGAGTTGTGGTGTGACCCCAGGAAAGAGCTGGGACACCGAGTGGAATCATGACAAGGGGCTGTGTCCTGACTGCACTAGGCTGTTTGATCAAGGTGAGACTTAGAGGGTCTGACTATCTGACAGGCATATAATAAATCATGTTAATAAAAGGTGTTCCAGCATTCTTCATCAATGTTAGATAAAGAGGATGTTACATAAGTGTGCCCATCTAGTCAGATTAGCTCAAGCTCAAGGACCATCAATGAAAGCCCAGCTAATACTGTGCTTTTTTTGGGTTGATGTTTCTTTTTTTTTTCTTTTTGGCATAAAAAAATGACTTTAGTTGGCATTTGCCTAGGCTCTGCAGCTGTTTCAACAATGATGATGTTTTTCATTTCGTGCATAACTATTATTCTGTTGTTCATATGCTAGTGTAAAATGGTATAATTTTCTGTAATGTGTGTGTTTGTGTAGCAGATGCATACATATAATGATATAACATCATTTTTGTCACACATAATGCTTTAAAAAGGAATGACATGTTCCAGAGTGTGAGTTGTAAGTGGGTTTAGGTTGAAATAGCAAATGAAATGCTTTAGATACTCTCAGTTGCCACGATCACATGAAACTTTACAACTTTTAATTACAGCGGTCATTTTATTTTCCTGCCACACTGACATTTCAGTTAATACCCTTTCTATGAAAACACCATTTCAGCCAAACATGCCTTCACAGTCAGTTAACAACTTTATGTGTTTGTAGGTAACTACTGCACCATGTGCTTCAAGTGTTATGAAGATAATGACTATGATAGCCAGATGATGCAGTGCTCCTCGTGTAGCCACTGGGTCCATGCTAAATGTGAAGGTCTGACAGGTGAGTGACAGAATGTTATGGCCAATTGGATTTTATTTATTTAAGTCTTTTTATCTTATTTTATCCATTAAATACAATACTATATTTTAACATGCCATTTACATTTATCATGCTCTCTTTTTGGCTTTCATTTCAATGACACTTTGAAACAAATTCCCAAAAAAGTAAGCTGCAGATACCATTGTTTTTGTAAATGTTTTTTTTTGTGCCTGTAATATGAAAGCATTACTTTGTATCCACAGAGAAAACATAAATTAAAAAATTACTTTTTCCTTCCACCGTTTTAGTATTTATTAAACTACTGTGTTTACAGGCGTAAAATTTTTGCAAGCCTCTTATTTCCCAGTACATACAAGACATATACACTGGAACTTTCTCACCAATTGCACATTTTTTCATGCTATACGTAATGGATATTCAGACAGTTGCGTGATTGTCTTAACCCAGAATGTCATCCCCATGTTGTTTGTTTAATTGAGCATTCTCCTTATGAGAAAACATGACTCTTTGTCAATATAATGCAGAAGTAAATCGAGAAATAATGTGATTTTTTTGCTAACAGAATTTACAGGCTGAATCAGCAGTATGAAATCTACCTCTCGCTTCTGCAGCTGACTCCTTCAATTTGTGTGTTTTCTCCCAGATGACTTATATGAAATCTTGTCGAGTCTGCCTGAGAGCGTGGTGTACTCCTGTCAGCCGTGCTTACAAGAGCTGCCCGATAGAGAGGACGTTAATGGAGCAGGTTGGAGGGAACTGCTTGACCAGGAGCTGAAGACTGGCTTAGATAGGGTGCTGTCTTGCCTGCTGAGCTCCACCTTCACTAAACACCTGGTCACCTGTAAGAAGGTGGGCATCTGATCTCTCTTAAACCTAGTTTGCTGTACTTTTGAAGCTGCAGGAGCCCATTGCTTGTTCAGAAAGCAGTTAAAGGGATAGTTCACCCAAAAATGAAAATTCTGTCATTAATTACTGCAGTGTATCTGCGTACATACATTGTTTACGTATGTGATACTCTCCAAAATGGCGCCATAGGGTGGAGGAGACGAATTGTTGAATAAAGTCGTTATTTTTGTTTTCTTTGCGCACAAAAAGTATTCTCGTACCTTTATAACATTACTGTTGAACCACTGATGTCACATGGATTATTTTGTTGTCTATGGGAGGGACAGAGAGCTCTCGGAATGCATCAAAAATATCTTAATTTGAATTCTGAAGATGAACGAAGGTCTTACAGGTTTTGGAAGGACATGAGGGTGAGTAATTAATGACAATTTTCATTTTTGGGTGAATTATCCCTTTAAGATGCTGTAGTTTCACATAAACATTTTCAAGATCATCATCATCATCAGTCATCAAGAGTCTGGGCAGTGAACTTCACATGCTTTAGAAAATCCAGCATTTGCAATAAAATCACAGATTAACCTCTGTAATTGTCGAAAATAGCTTACGTCACCATGAGAAACAATTACTGTCTGACTTTTCACTTTAAACCCTCTCTTAAACCTAGTATGCTGTAGTTTTAAAGCTGCAGCAGTCTGTTGCTGTCGATTGTTCAAAAAGCAGTTATAATAATTTAGTTTTACATGAGAGTAGGTTAGTAATGACTAGATAAGGAATGGTAAGAATAATCTTAGAGAACATGCTGGTTGTGAGTAAGTTCCAGCTAAATTAATACTTTGGAACTGAGGATAACTCCTAATCTGCTGCTTATTAATAGACAGTAAGGTAGTTGTTAAATTTAGATGTGGAGTAGGATTAAGGGACTTAAAATATGGTCATGCAGAATAGGGCATTAAAATGTGCTTTATAATTACTAATAAACAGCCAATATGCTGGTAATATGCAGCTAATAAGCAATTTGTTATTTGTGAGAATTGATTTTTAAAAATAGTTACTGAAAAAAAAATTATATAGGATTATGGGAATTATGACATTTCTTTAGCCATATTCGCACAGTAATTGTTTCTCATGTGGTAAAACTCAAGGATTCGGATGGCGATTTATTCACATTGGAGAAGAGTTCTGTGATCCTATGAACCCGGGAATGAGTTGCTCACGTGGCCAGTCACGTGATTGTCTGCTGTAAATAAAATGTCATATGCTTACAATAATAAGAATTAATTCTTATTTAATAATGTCCTATTTATTATTTGATTATTTAAATCTCCTGTTTAAAAACAGGAAATAGATGCACTAGTTGAAATTAGTTTTCTGTCTTTCAAAATGATGGATGTCATTAAAAATGTGGAGATTAGCAGAAATAAGTTAATGTAACCTCTTATTTACATTAGGTAAACATAAAGCTGTCTGGTGTGAATTTTTATGCATATAATTATTTATAATACATATTTTTAAATTGTATTGCATACCTGTGGCTGCCATAATAATGACTCATTTCTAGGGATGCATGATATTGGATTTTTCAACTCATTTTGGCCGATACCGATATATAATTATTTTTAATTTTGGTTAGTTTTTAACAAGAACTTATTTGTTAGAATTAAATAAACAATAATAAAGTTATTTTATAATGACAATACATTGAAGATTAGAAAATAACTATTTAAACAATAATCACTGCATAATTTTTTCAGAAAGATGCAATGGTAACCTTAACATGTTATTTTATGATTTAACATCGGCAAGACATATCGGCACAATTTTCCATATCGGGCCGATGCCGATATTTCAATTTAAAGCCATTATCGGCCGATTCCAATATTGGTCCGATAATATCGTGCATCCCTACTCATTTCAGATGTTTATGTGCTTCTCTTTCTTCTTTGTTTTTAACATTTCCCACTCACTGTGGTGAAGCAGTTATGAAATATAGTTCTTGGAAATACTTTTTCTGCATTTCAGTAGTAAATGTGCATGCAAGTTTCAGCAAAGTGCAGCAGTTCCCATACAGTGTTTGGCAGTGGTCAAAAAGATTTAAACAGTGAACTTTCTTCTTGTAAACAATATGTATTTAACAATAAATAATATGTGGCAATTACAAAGGGGAAGTCGTGGCCTAATGGTTAGAGAGTCGGACTCGTAACCCAAAGGTTGCGGGTTCAAGTCTCGTACCGGCAGAGATTGTAGGAGATTGTAGGATCTTCCACCTTCAATACCACGACTGAGGTGCCCTTGAGCAAGGCACCGAACCCCCAACTGCTCCCCGCAGCAAAAATAGCTGCCCACTGCTCCGGTGGTGTGTTCACAGTTTGTGTGTTTACTGCTGTGTGTGTGCACTTAGGATGGGGTTAAATGCAGAGCACTAATTCCAAGTATGGCTAACCACGCACGGTTTAAATGACCGCACAATCAAGATAATTTGGCTGTTTGTTTGTTTTTTATTATGTGGGTGGTGGGAAGAAAACCACTGACATGGATTCAAACAGCAATGAAATCACAGATTGTCCCCTATAAATGTTGAAATTGTTTCACATCCCCAATTACCAAATAAAGCTTTTGACTTCTCTTAAACCTATGCTGTACTTTTAAAGCTGCAGCAGTCCGTTGCTGATGATTGTTGAAAAATCAGTTAGAATGCTGTAGTTTCACATAAACATTTTCAAAATACATTTTTAGAATGTTCATTGTGACTAACATGAGCCTTTCCAGATTAAGGGTTTCCGTAATCGTAAAAAAGTCATTGGAATTCATTAGTCAAAATGTGCTGGATCTCTGCGGTTTGTGCTCTTGTACTTTATCTTACCAGTCCTGCCCTACAAAGCCCAATCAAGAGGAAATGTTTGTCAATTTGTAAACATTGCTTAACCAATGAGAATAGTTGTTTAAACATTTGTGTTTAAAATGGGCATTTGCGGGAAATGAACAGGATACATATGAAAAGGAACATTGCTTGGTTACGTTTTTCTGAGATTTGTCATCTTTTGTAGTGCACTACAATGGGTTCCCCCAACACTGTGGTTGAAGATTTGCCTGTCTGCGACTTCCGTGCTATTGGAAAGAAGTTAGATGAAGGCCTGTACACATCCTTGGTCAGTGTTTGTACTCTTGTCTCTCTATACAGACTCAGTGTCTATGCTTGTCTAAGATCTGAGGTCAACATGAGGGAAAAGTCTTTAAGCACTCTTAACTACAATCTGAGACACAAAAACAGTTTGAAGAAGTCCAGTTATACTCGAGCGGGATTGCACAGTTAAAAATGACCTTACTAATTGGTCCACATTCCATGGTTTAAATTGGCTGTGCAGTTTCACAATGCTTTTATAGTGTTTGGCATCCCATAAAGCTCATAAACTTGGGCATTATGCGAAACTATGAGTAATTACTGCTAGATGTTATTTGTTATGCGTTTTCGAGACGCCATTTCTGAAAGAAGCAACTAAAAATAAATGCATATTCTCTTGCACACTAATCACTAGCATCTCTGTTGGCACTTATCCTGGCTAGCCAATCTCAAATGTAATCCTGGAATTACTGCAATCAAACTGTTGTTTTGGTTACAGAATGTACAGAATAGCAAAGCTAGAAATGTTGATTTCGTTTGTGGCTTTGTCAAGCAGAAATCCTTTCACGAGGATGTGGTGAAAGTAATTCGCCATGACTTGGAAGATGAGGAAATTCTACCGGAGGACCAAAGACCCACTGCCCTCGCCCGCTCATATTACCTGAAGGTCAGATTGTTGTGTAATTTTTTATTTTTAGCTAATTACCAAAGTTGTATGTTTACCCAACCAGTCAGAGTAGCTTAGGTCATTCTGTGAAAACTATACAAATGAGGCACTGCTTCAAAATACAAGTCTGGATTTTTTTTAGTCAGGATATGACTTCCAACTTCAGTTGCTATTTGACTTAGTTTTATCTTCTTGAAAGCAAAAGCATTTTTACATTTTTGGCAGTACAATTACAAAATGAGACAAAACAGTATGCAAGTATGTTAGCATGCTTTTCCAAATATAGTCTCGTAGGGGGCCTATGAAATCTGATTAATTTTTTTCTGGATTCCGTTTTTTCCCGTTTAAATTTTTCTAGACCGTTTTAATGGTTAAATTACATTTTTATTAATCAAAAAGCATGTCTAATTAATTGAAATTATGAAATTTGACACCAATTTATTAAAAGTTTAACAAAGCCGTTTGCACCACTTAATCTTATGTTTTGGTGCATCGATCTATTAAGACCATTATCCACACTCACAAAAATAATCTTCTTTTTAACGTTTATTTTACATTCATCGCCAATGTTAAAAGTTTAACAAAAGTTAAAATTTTAAGGCCCTATGAAATGTTTTTTCCCCCTCAAATTCAGTTTTATTTATTTATTTATTTATATATATACTGTATATATATATATATATTTTTTTTTTTACCAAATACTGTGTTTTCCATCATTTATTCTGGATTCCATTTTAATGGTTTTATTAAATTTTAATAGTCAAAAGCATCTCTATTTTAAAAATTTCGTAAACAATTAATTAATTTATAATTTTTTTTATTTTCAGAAATACTGTGTTTTCTATTTACATTTTTCTGCTAAATAAATTCTGGTAAATATTCCTTAAAGAATTAAATTGAATATTTAAAAAAATAATTATTTAATAATAATCATTATTAGTTATTAGCAATACTATCATTATATTAATTAAGTTAACTTTTATTTTGACAGGTTACTATGAAGACCTTTAAGTTTCTCTGTTTATATGATATGACGATAGTTTTTTCTCAAAAGAAATGGTAAAATGCTCATGAAGTGACTCTCAGAGCAGTTCTAGAGATCATGTTCATGTACTCGTATATTGAGTATATATTACTATTTAAAAAAAATTTTTGCGGCTTAATATTCATAGACACTAGACCATATCACGTTTTGATTTAAGTGTACTGACCTACTTTTGATTTATTCATCCAAAATTTGCCAAATTCCGTGACATTCCGCATTATACTGTAAATTCTGTTTTTTATGACTGGATTCTGATATTCCGTCTGCGTTTTCAGGCATCCCGGAAGTCATCGAGCCCTAATAGTTCTAGGAATGCTCTTAGGATACGTGTTTTTGTAGCTAAAATTTGTTTTCAATCTTTTTTTAGCTCTTAGAGGAAGTTTATGGTTGGTTTAACGGTCAGGACCCTAAAATATGGGATCCACACTCTATACACCTGCCAGCGTAAGCACCATTAAATTCTTTCCAGTTGAAGTTAACATTCACATATGAGCAGAAACATTGTTGAATCTTTTGGTAATGACACATGCCTCCATTCCTGCAGTGGAATGCTTTCACATGCTGTGATGCCGCCAAATTATGAACATGTTTATGCGCAATGGCGTGAGAGAGATGGCTGTAGTAAGGCTTTGGACGGCGCCCCACAGATGACTGGAAGACACATGGATGTTAAAATAGGAGAAGAAGAGGATCTGTCCACACCTTTAGCCCATAACCCTAAAGGACACTTTATGGACATGAGGGCATTACGAATGAATCTGAAAGGTAAATAAACACGCAAGTATAGAATGACATTAGTAACCATTGTTTGTGATCATATGGAAAGCAGTGCAAATCATCCTAACTTGGCATTTTGATTCTATCTCCCAGGGAAGAAGGGTCGACCAGCTAAATCTGACTTAGACACAGGTTGGCCAAAAGACGACGAGAGACAGTGCGCACTGTGCCAAAAATACGGTGATGCTAATGCCAGTGTAAGTACTTTTAATACTGTAAATTCACCAGTGTATTGTACCGTTATTATAGCTTTTAACTACAAGGCCTTAACATGGATTTTAGGAATGGTGCCATGGTAATACCATGTTTTTAAGATATATACCATGGGAATATGACCTTATTTTTTGCAGTACCATGTAAACACTATGGTATATATGTATGAATGTAGTAATCATTATAACTATCAATATTATGGAATTACCATTTGATAGTAGGGCCTTTCGCACCGCAGGAACATTTTCATAGTACCAGAACTAATTGTGGAACTACCCACTTTTTGGCGTTTTCGCACCACCGGAACTGGGTGCGATTTTAGTACCGTACTGCCTTTTTCGAGAACCAAATTAGCTCCTACTCCAGAGCAGGGTCTAACAGCACAACTTGTACTACCCGTGATGTAAGTAGACATTGATTGGCCAAACGCGTACGAAAACGCCCTCACCCGCCATGATTTAAAACGGCATGCAAGCATACTGTAAACATCGTGTCAAATTATTTTGCAAGTATGGAAAACAGCGATAGATGGACGGACGCTGAAGTGCAGGCACTTTTGAACATTTACGCAATGGAGGAAATCCAGTTGGAATTCGAAGGAACAAGACATCCTCCATCCTCCTGTTGTTAACATTGTTCTTGGCCCTGTCCCAAATGGAACACTTCATGTGCACTTGCGGTCTTAACGACTTACAATGGCCACCGCGTGCTAGGGATGGGCGATATCTTATCGTTTGCGATATACCGGTAAAAATTCTCCACACGATAAGAATTCGTCTTCCCGCAATAATAACGATAAAGTCTAGTTGTTCACATATTTCTGTGAACGACTGTGTGGAGTGACGTGAAGAAAGGCGGACGTGAAATTGAGCTGCTCCTGAATCTGCAATCTGGAACAGGTTTGGATAGGGCTGTACAGTGCGACAAAAATCAGTCTGAGCCTTGAGTAAATGTACTACAGTAGCATGTGTGCGACACAGTTTTACATGTGTATGAGTCGTTTACAAACCTGTTGTCCAACAAAGATATTCAGGGCTCTACAGTGCGACTGAAAACTACTGCGTGCGACTATGAAATAATATTTAGGAGCACCTGTGCGACTGACCCGATCGGCATATTTGTGTTTGTGCTGAGGGAGCATCAAAGGGTCTAATATACGTACGTGTTTCTGCAGCGTTGAGTAATGTATCACAGACATATCCTCTCATTATAACAAACAAAGGGTTGACGGGGTGTAAATAAGATATTTATTGTGCTGTGTAGAGAGCTTCGTCGATTATAATGGAGTTTTGTGAGATCGGGATAAACTAAGATGAGTGACAGCTTTTAATGATTATTAAGGTAGTTTGCAAATGTGATTGATTTAATACAACAGTTCATTAAACAAGAAGTTAATATTAAGTGACGTATATTGTCTGACAACAACACAATTGCCTTATTTTGCTCTATTTCATCAACGAAAATAGTTTTTTTTTTTAAAGTAACAGCTGAGCCGCTGCGCATCTCCATCAAATACAGCGGTGATTCGTTTATGAATGAACTGCGTTTTTAAACTAATCTAGTGAGTCAATGATTCAGTTACCCATTCATAAAGACAGTCACGTACTTC
>NW_015505253.1:600732-609336 GCF_001515645.1 Sinocyclocheilus grahami | reverse complement strand
GAAATCATACTATTTTATAGCATTCTATACAGTTATAAAGGCTATGTCGATTAGCATTGCATTATAAATATACTTTATCCTTATAAAAATACTCAAGATTGCTTGAAGAACACAGATACCATATATTTTGTGCAATCGCATGTTTATTGTCTTCAGGTTTCCTCAGTTAAAATTTCTTTATCTGCGTTTTATTCAACTACAGCGATCACTGGATACTTCTTCTTGGAGCATTATTTCTACTATGCATATGTGGAGTTTCTGCGCAAGGGCACCCTCCGGCTTCCAGTATGAATTAAACGATTGAAGTAATGCTCACAACACCCTATTTTGGGTAAAAATAGGAAAGATAATACATTTCTCTAAAGAAACAGGATTCCCTAAATTATCGTCATTGATATCGTTATCGCAATAAATATCAGAAATTATCGTGATATATTTTTAAGCCCATATCGCCCATCCCTACCGCGTGCGCGTGTCCGTTAAATCCATGAGACCGTAGGGTGTCCCATTCGTCGTTTTAGCGTTTAGAAGGGTGCTCGCGAGTGCCCCCATTTGCGGCCGTTATGCGCCCTCGATCCGCACTTCTGCTGAGCCCGCACCGGGGTGAGCTCCGCAGCAGACTTCTACCCGACAGTCAAAGCGGCATTATGTCACGAAAGTGCAGACTCAGAGGAAGACCGCGAAGGTTTAGGGTGCCGTTTGGGACAGGGCCCTTCTTTGTTTCCATTGTTGAACACCGCGCACAAATGACGTCACTGTCGACCGGCTTACGTCACTTCCTAGTACACACAATCGGTGCAAATGAAACCCTTTAAGTGGTACTGGGAAATAGTTTGCGCAAAATCGTCCCGGTACTTTAGTACTGTACATTTAGTTCTGGAACTAAAGCGGTGCGAAAGGCCCTAGTATCTTTATACCAGTACTTTGCAGTCATTTTTTGTAAGGGTGCTTAAAAGGTTATAATTTTCAGATGCCTTTTCATTAAATTACAGCATACAAGTTTTACTCCGATATGAGAAAGATATTATTAGTGTCACCAAAACTGAAATTAGAGTCCTTTGTATTATACATTTCTCTTCCCAGGATGCAGGGAGGTTGCTCTATCTAGGGCAAAATGAATGGGCTCATGTAAACTGCACCATGTGGTCTGCAGAGGTGTTCAAGGAGGATAATGGCTCACTTCTGCATGTTCACAGTGCTGTTGCACGAGGCCGTCTGATGGTATGTCATTAATCTCATATAATTCTGGTTCAACTGAGCCATTGGTGGCACTTTATACTGCTTTGAGTTAATAACATTAACAAACATGGTGCTTAATAGATTGTTAATGTGTATTCAAATAGTTTGAAATGTCATCATTTAGTATTTAAACATGAACAGTTTACTTTCATCAGGTAAAAACAATATAATGTTTGGCTTTGCTAATTTTCTGACTTTCCTTCCGTAGCGCTGTGAACGGTGTAACCGAACTGGGGCAACGGTAGGTTGCTGCCTTACTTCGTGCCAGAGCAACTACCACTTCATGTGTGCCCGCTTTCGCAACTGTGTCTTCCAGGATGATAAAAGAGTCTTCTGTTACAAGCATCGTGACCTTATAAGTGGAAAAGTGAGCTTTCAGTTTAATAGCATTTAATTTAGTCATAGCTGCTTATTGAGTTGTGGTTTGATATAGTTACTAAAAAATCTGCCAAATAGAGACTTAATGTTGGCTTTATATGAATGTTTTGAGAGATAACTTTTTTTCTGTAATTTACCAGATCATCACTGGTCAAGGGTTTGAAGTACTTCGGAGGGTTTATGTGGATTTTGAAGGGATAAGTCTTCGCAGAAAGTTTTTGACTGGATTGGAGCCGGAGTCAATCAATTTAATGATAGGTTGGTGTTTTTATTGTTAAAGGATATATAAATACCACAGTTTAATGCACATAAGTATAAATGCTGTTTTTTTTGTAAAAAAAAAATGTTTGCACAATAATTACACTGTGTTTTAAACATAATTTTACACCGGGTAGGTTCTTTGCTTGTTAAAAAGCTGGGAAAGCTGAGTGAATTATCTGCCTGTCATGGAAAACTTTTCCCCGTGGGTTATGAGTAAGTAGCTTTCATTTATTTATTTTATTTATTTTTAGGAGTTTGCTCCTGATGAAATGGACATGCTAGACGTCTAGTATTGTCACTCGCTTGCACATCAATACAGTTTTTGTTTCTTCTGCTGTTTAGATGCTCTCGCTGGTATTGGAGTACTGTAAACCCACTTCGTCGATGCAAATACACATTTCGTGTTAGGGAGGTCCGGTCACCTGTTCAGGAAAAACCAGTGGAAGAGTCTCCCGATCAGGGAGAAAATTGCACAATTGCCCATAGCCCATGCCCCCAGTCAGGTGAGTACTATGTAATATTACTACTTGCAAAAAAGATGGTTTGTACATGGCTTGTACTTATGGCGTTTTTGAATATTATTATTATTATTATTTTCATTAGAAACTGAAGCCCTGGGAGGCGATTTGTCTTTAACAAATCCATCCACTGAAACAAATTCCACCTTGGTATCTGTATTTGCCAAACCGGACCTTGGTGCCCGCCCCAAAATCCCTTCATACCCCCAGAACAGAAGACCTGCTGGAGGACTATCCAGACCACTGCCTTCTCCAGGTAATTAATATAATTTCAGTGAAGTTGCATGTATGGTCTTCACAAAGTTCATATGAAGCATTTTGATCATTGATTGTTTTTTGTTTACCCAGGAGCTGCCCCAGCCAAACCTCACCACATCCTGACTATTAGTGATTTGGAAGACACTCGAAGGACACGACGGCATAGCCCACACACCCAGAATAGCGGTACCCGCAGTCACATGGCCTCCCCTACTCTTGGATCCCCTGCAGGCCCAATTGCATCTAGAGCAGGTGGTTCCCACCACCCTAAAACCTCCCAGCCTACCTCCCCAGTTTTCCCCTTTGGTGCTACTGAAAACCTGCTGACCTCTTCATCAGCTCGTCCTGTCGGTCGAAGTGCTTCCTCTGTCCGGGGTTCTGGAATATTGACGCCCCATTCTACCTCAGGACTGTTTTCACAGTCCACAAGGCAAGGTGGCATTGGCAGCACCCCTTGCACCAACCGATCTCTCACCTCTCCCACCCACCTCTCCACAAGACCAAGGCCTTTTGATTTTAATCAGATAGACTCCGTTGAACTTCCACACAATTTTATAGCATCACCACAGGAGCATCCAGGAGAAAATGGTGCCTTGCCATTAGGAGACCCTTTGGGTACACAAAAAGGTAATCATCTAGGCAGTGACAGGGATTTCCCTTACACATCCTTCCATTTAGAGGCAGACCTGACTGTGGCACCTGAGCTGAGAACTGAGCTTGAAATTGAAGAAACCGAGCTGAATGAAGGTGTAGCTATGAACTGCAGTGCGCAAATTGTAGTTGAAGGTGAAGACAACCAGGAAGACTTCTGGGAGCCAGATGAAGAGAAGTCCAAAATGTCTACGCAGAGATTGTCTTGTACTGTTGATCCTTGTAGGGAAGACTGGGGTAATAGTTCTTCGGATGAGGACATGGAAAACTACTTCAACTTCACTCGCACAGTGGTTACTTGCAAGGCTCAAAGGGATGCCTCTCAGACATCTACATCTCCATCTTTAAGGCAGATTTCACAACTTGATGGTGTGGATGATGGGACAGAGAGTGATACAAGTGTGGCTAATAATGAAAACCAGGGTGTGAAATTGTCAAATCAAGCCCAAAAGCCACACAAACCATTCAACGCTGTGCCTCATGAACGGACAGCTAGCAACGGTCTGTGTTTGGCATTTCCAAGTCCTGTTTCTGATTTTTCTTTAATTCAATTAGAACCCGTGTCCAACTCGGAGACTGTTGCTGATCAAGATTATTTTGGTGTAACGCAAACATTGCAATCAAGCCAAGACCCTTTGACAAATTTCGTTGATCAAAAGCCTTCAAACACTGCATTTTCTACATATGGTAATGATTACCAAACCCCTCATTTAATGGTTGAACCAGAGACACCCTTAATTTTTGAGAGATGTGATCCTCTTTCACCCAATGCACATTTCACAGAGTTGGTCCCAGTCCAGCATTCTCCAAATGACCCACAAGACTCCAAAGAATTGTACTTGGATCCTAGTAGTGGCCACTTTGTGTCGTCAATGAATGTCTCTACAGTTTACCAAAACAACCACTTGCAAGAAGATTCTCTTGACTTAATAGAAGTTAATGGGATTCAGATTCCACAGCAACAAAATCCTGGTCCTTCCACTGTGTTTACCAAATCTGCATCATCTTCTGATTCCTCTGCACAAGTTTCTTTTGCAACATTCCCAAATCAGGCACCATCTGCAAATGTTTCCTTGTACCCTGTCCAAACTCCTGAGGGTAAGACAGTCTTGCCACCCATGGAGAGTTTCAGAACCAAATTACACCCACCTGCTGAACCAAGCCATGGAGGGGCAATGCCATGTATTCCCACAAATTTACCACAGAAACCAGAGTCAATGCTGTCTGTGCCATCAGCAACTGGTGTACCTCTTGGGACTTATGGGCCAGTTTCGGGTACAGTGTCTGTCCCATTGCATCCCACTTACCCACAGCCCATCGGCTCTACAACTGTTGGCATGATCTCCTCCTCTGTAACTTCTCAACCATCAGCTCAGTGCCACGCAATGCCTTCTGCCATTCAGCCAGCCTCTGCTCCAGGTGTCATCAATGGGTACAACACCACACCTATGCAAAGAGAAACTGCTCCAGGTCGAACAATTTCCATCAATTTTTCAACCCCCAGATCAACAGTTGAACCTCAACAACAGTTGGTTACCCAAGCATTGCCAGGTCATGCTATTCTTACCGTAAAGGAGGTTGGTGGACCTAATGTGGATCCTACACCACATGTTTTACTTGTTAATCGTCTTGGTCAAATATTTGTCAAAAACCCCGAAAGCAACACCTTCCAGCTGCCGACTCTAAATTCCCCTTCATATAACTGTGTTACTCAAATCGCCAGCCTCTTGCAAAGCAATGCCTTGTCCGCAACACTTGCAGCAGCTGGGAACTTGTCCCCAGTTGCAGGTGCCACCATTCCAACCCAAGTCCCCCAAATTGTAACTCCATTGGTACAGACCTCCAACACCATTACCCAGCTACTTGCCACTAGTACTAACGGAGCAGCTTCACTACCAGCAGATGTTAAGAAGTCACGTAGGAGTGCCAAAACTTCTGGAGATAGAGTGAAAAAAACACAGAATAAGAAGGAGTCTTCCACACCTAGAAGGACAAAGTCTGCAAGCACACATGGCCCCTCTAGCAAACAAACTACGAGTCAAATAACAACCTCCTCAGATACATCAACTCAAGCAGAAAGTGCCCAAGCTATCATCAACCAAGCTATGGCTGGATATTATGATCCCAACAAGACTGTTTCCCTAATTCCCTCATCACCTCGTAACAGTACCGTTGTTGGGCGAACTCAGACAACAAGTTCAGTAGTTTTACCGGAAGGACTCCTTGTTGAATCAGAGATAAAGTCTTCCCCACCAGCAACACCAGAAGCAGCACCTCGACCAAAACAGGTTCGAATGAAAAGAGTGTCCTCTTTATCTGACCGTATCGCCACCAAGAAATCAAAATCTGACTCTTTAGACCTGGACCGCCCTAGTGGATTGGAAGAACCACGCAAGTCAAACTCGGTATCAGCAAGGTAAATGGAACCAGTAAGAATTGATTCAAATTTCCAGATGTTTTTCTTCGCTTTCAAACTCTGCATGGATTATTAATTTATCTGTTCCTTTTTCAATTGCAGGTATGGAGTTCGCATTAAAACACCAACTGTCAAGGGAATTCTAGACTTAGACAAGCTGAATGAAGAGCGAATTAGTGACTCTGAGAGTGCAAGGTGAGCCATTAAATGTAAAAGGGGGAATTCCTGGATGATTTCACTGAAGACATTTAAGTATCAGTATTATTTTTGCCTTTTAAAACCTTTTTAAATTAAGTAGTAATACATAAATGATACCTTAAAGATTATCAAGTTAACTGGCAGCATTTTGAGTCCTGTACTGCTAAAATATGTGTAATATTGTATTTCAATTTTGAGGAAATGGTTTTGTCAAACTTGAGCAAGACCTACCTATATTTTTTGCTTATAAAACAGTAAATTCAATGCATACTTGCAGCAGATCATGCCAAATGTCAGTTTAACATGTCAAAGATAGAATACTGAATGCTTTCATATTAATAATTACAAATACTACAGTATTTTTTTTATGTGGGTAGTTTGTTCCACTGAAGTATGTCATTCGAGTAAGTGGTGACGTTACAGTATTGTAATGGAAAGAATGTCATGCATGCAATGGTGTGACTAAACCACTGATACTGTATGTGGCCTATCATTTATTTTATTCTAGGCCTGGACCTTGGGATCGTCTTTCATTGCCTCGTGGTGGAGACAGCAACAAGCCAGCAACCTGGGATCCTGCTAACCGTAATGCACTGTCTGACTGGAACAAATACTCAGGTATTATTTTTTATTTTATTTTGCTCACTTTAAGGTGTTTCAATTGATTCAAAAATAAGACTCTTTCCTTTTAGGGATGCTGTCTTGTTCAGATGATGAGATGCCTCCATCAGATGGGGAAGA
Organism: Sinocyclocheilus grahami; assembly: GCF_001515645.1. Taxonomy (NCBI): domain Eukaryota; kingdom Metazoa; phylum Chordata; class Actinopteri; order Cypriniformes; family Cyprinidae; genus Sinocyclocheilus; species Sinocyclocheilus grahami. Next base: position 602,676 of record NW_015505253.1, on the reverse strand, counting down.
GCATAGTCCACCCAGCCGAGACCAGCCCCACCTACGCTTTGAGATTGCTAGTGATGACGGCTTCAGTGTAGAAGCAGACAGTATTGAGGGTAGGAGACAGTAGTTGGAAAAAATATGTTGAGTGTAAAAGTATGATCTACTTTCAATATATACATATATATATATACAGGTGCATCTCAATAAATTAGAATGTCGTGGAAAAGTTCGTTTATTTCAGTAATTCAACTCAAATTGTGAAACTCGTGTATTAAATAAATTCAGTGCACACAGACTGAAGTAGTTTAAGTCTTTGGTTCTTTTAATTTAATCAGTTTTATTTATTTAATTTGTATAGGAATTATGCAGAATACGTGGCCATTTTCTTTATTCTCTTGCTATTGGCAGGCCAAAGACCTAAATATGTTACGTGTGCATGTAAAGTGTAGTGTTTTTACATTTTTAAATGTATTTATGAACTAAAAAATTATCACATTCATTCTTCACATTCACAGTCGCTTGGACCGCTGTTATGAAGGGAGTTCAGGAGGCCCGTGCTGTTGCTGGACTGAGGCAGCTCACATTTTCTGGGATGAGCGGGGTGCGTGTGATGGGAATGCTGCATGATGCTGTAGTCTACCTGGTGGAACAGCTCCAGGGGGCCTATCGCTGCCATCGCCACACCTTCCGCTTCCACAAACAGGCCAGTCAGGAGGAAGATCTGCCCGTTAACCCAAGTGGCTGTGCCCGCTCTGAAGTCTACCTGAGGTCAGTTTGTTTGTTTTTAAGTGGTAAATAAGTGGTGGTAACACAGTGATGCAAATAAATATATGTACTTTCTCTTATATGTATACTACTAGTAAAGATAAATAATAATAATAATAAAAATGATGTGTCCATATATTAGAGCTGTGTATCACCAGCCAAGTCACGATAAGATACATATCACGATACAGGACTGCACTAAGTTTCACTTCAGCAGAATTTAGTAAAACAGCTATTTATTAAACACTGCATTCTATAGGGCCATTTCTAACTATAGGCAGAGCAGGCAGTTGACCACTGCATTATGAAGGGCCTCTATAACTGTGCAAAAGCATAACAATATAGGTAATGGCGTAGGTTTCATGTTAACACTGAACACTCCCCACCAGGTACAATATTCTTTTTTTTTTTCTGTCGTTTTGTTTTTAAGCCCATAAATAATAATGTATTGTTTCTAATACATGTATATTGTAATGTACTCATTCCAATATATTAATAAAACCATCTTTACATTGCTGGTAGGTTATCATTGCACAAATTAACACATTCTACGTTTAAAGGGGTCATATGATGCGATTTAAATTTTTCCTTTCTCTTTGGAATGTTACAAGCTCTTGGTGCATAAAGAAGATCTGTAAAATTGCAAAGACTAAAGTCTCAAATCCAAAGATATATTCTTTATAAAAGTTAAGAGTCAACCACGCCTACCTAAAACGGCTCGTTCTAACACGCCCCCACATGTCTACGTCACGATGTGGGAAGATTTGCATAACGCCGCCCAAATGTTCACGCAAAGAAAGAAGGCGTAACTTTTATTCTCGCTGTAGTTTTGTTGCTGCCGCCGCCGTCATGTCGTGAAGGCGCTGTGTGTTTCGTTGTGAAAGCGAAACTACTTTGTTTGGTCTTCCAAAAGAGGACGATATCCGCTTCGTCATGCCTGGAGCTGATCCGTGCTGGTCGCTGAGGAAATACATCAACTTCGCGCTGTCGATCGCCGGATCGGCTTTCACCATGGACGAAGCGGAGTCGAGCCCGGGGTCGTCACATGTGGTTACTGCAAGCCCGCCCGCCGCCGCTCACTCAAGCCGGCCTCCGCTCACTCTAGCGTGCCGTGTGTGACGCTGTGTTTCGTTGTGAAAGCGAAACTACTTTGTTTGGCCTTCCAAAAGAGGACACGACTAGAAATCAGTGGTTAAGTTGTAT
>NW_015505253.1:592836-600623 GCF_001515645.1 Sinocyclocheilus grahami | reverse complement strand
ATACACAAAATAATGTTCTTATTAGCAACATCATATGACCCCTTTAAAAAATAAAAATTAGAAGCATTCTTCTAAACTAATGCACTGTATACCATTATAAATAAAAAAAAAATATTATTATTATTGTTATTGAAGAGCCTTTCCCAGCAAATTGAAAGTGAAAGTGACGTGACGTGGCCAAGTATGGTGACCCATACTAGGAATTAGTGCTCTGCATTTAACCCATCCAAAGTGCACACACACAGCCATTTATGCTGCGGTGCCCGGGGAGCAGTTGGGGGTTCGGTGCCTTGCTCAAGGGCACCTCAGTCATGGTATTGAAGGTGGAAGAGAGCGCTGTACATTCACTCCCCCCACCTACAATCCCTGCCGGTACGAGACTTGAACCCGCAACCTTTGGGTTACGAGTTCGACTCTAACCATTAGGCCACGACTTGATTGTGATCTTTTTCACAACTTTGAACCAGTTACTGAGAACATTGTGTTCTTAAATAAGGAAATTAATAGTAGGTCACTGTTAGGGGGAATGTCCCTATATGAATAGCTTTTATAGAAAGGGGCTAAATGACTAATACCTAGCTACGAGAAAGTAGGTGTTTTAAAGTTAAATGTTTTGCACAGTGTTTCTTGGTTACCCTGCAGTCATGGGGAAGAGGTGTTATCTAGTAAGTTTGCATGCCTAAAAAAACCCAAGCTTTTCTGAGTATAGTTCACATCTGCTCTTGTATCTGTTTCACAGGAAGTCTACCTTTGATATGTTCAACTTCCTGGCGTCACAGCACAGACAGCTTCCTGACACCGACCTGTATGATGAGGAAGAGGATGAGGTTCTTCTCAAATCCACCAGGTCAAATAAGAGTTTGAATTTTACTGAAGCTTTGTTTTTCTCATAAGACGCACATAAGAGTTCGGAGAAAAACATGATGGGAGTCTCACAGTCAAATCTCAGTATTGTTTCATTATTAAAACACTATGTGCATAGTGTTTTTAATGTTTAATTTGTTTGTTTTTAATTTTATTTTTATAATTAATTGTTTTTAAAAAGTATTTTAATAGGAGTCATCATGAGAAATACTCAAGGTAATATTTTTGCTGGAAAAAAACCTGGTACTGATACTTGGTTTTATTGTCATTTTAAGTGTTTTTTTTTTTGTCATGACAGTGTGCTCTTCATATGCCTTTCCCCTTTTTAATCTTTCGCGGTTCATATTTCCTCTTTCTTGAATAATTTCCTCAGTATTGGCGTTTTTGATGATTAGTCATCTGTGGTTTGGTTCACATGACGAATAAACTGTAAACTTGTATTTTACAGGCGCGCAACAAGTTTGGAGCTTCCGATGGCGATGCGCTTTAGACATCTAGAGAAGACATCCAAGGAAGCGGTTGGTGTCTACAGGTAGGTTGACTGTTTTTAACCTCCAAATAAGGAACCGAGTCTGTTTCAGTTCTGTCCTTAGCTCCCACATTTGAGCAACCTCAGTAGAAAAGATGAGTATGACTTTATTTTTTGCAAAAGTCAAAATTCCATTATGAGACTATATAATAAGATGAGATGAAGTCACCAGTCCCATGAAAGAAATGTGCACCTATTGTTTCCAAGTGTTGTTTCTACCAAGCCCCGGTGCCATTGGAATACATAAAGATTCTGTTTTTTTTTAGGGAAGCATCCCTTAAGATCTGCTTAGAATAGTTATCTTTCTTTTTAGCCCTACAATGTCTTAGACACAGAGCGTCTGAAGCCTGAAGCTCACATAGGGTGTCTGTGAACGTGTTTTTACCAAAGAAAATACAAACTTTGGAATCCATTCCGCGACCCCTTTCCAGTTTCATCTCTTTAGCTCTATTCTAATTAAAAACCGGTCATGTTCATTCCTGTAATTCATTCTTGTTGTAGATCTGCGATTCATGGAAGAGGCCTTTTCTGCAAGCGAAACATCGAGGCTGGAGAGATGGTCATTGAGTATTCAGGCATTGTCATTCGTTCTGTTCTTACAGACAAGCGTGAGAAGTATTATGATGGCAAGGTGAGTGGAAATGTGCTTTTTTATTTATTTGTGATCTCTCAGCCAATTACCACCAGGTTTAACAACAGAAATGCATTTTAGGTAGTCATGGCCCTCTGTTTTTACCCTTTTTCCTTGTTGTAGTTAGTATTATTTAATATTTATTTAGTTTAAATATTAATATAATTTAATACTAAGACACCATCCCCAACATTAAAAGAAAAATAAGAACTGCCTAGAAACATTTATTACTTTTATTTTAGTGCAAAAAAGTCTCAAATGTTCCATTTATATGATCAAAAATGGAGCAAAATACAGTAATATTGTGAAATTGTATTACAGCTTACAATAATTGTTGCTATTTCAGTATGGGATGCAAAGTTTAATTTTCAGCATCATTACCCCCAGTCTTCAGTGTCACATGATCCTTCAGATATCATTCTGATATATACTGATTTGGCGCTGAAGATATATTCACTGTTATTATCAATGTTGAAAACACTTGTTCTGCTTAATATTATTGTGATAACTGTGATACATTTTTTATTCAGGATTGTTTTTATTTGAAAGAGAAATCATTTGTAACGCTATAAATGTCTTTACTGGAACATTTGATCGATTTAATAGATCCTTGCTTGAATATAAGTATTAATTTCTTTTTTTAAAAATCCCTCTTTCTCTCTCTCTGTATATATAATATTCGCTAGATTTGGGTCAGAGTTTGAATATCACTTATACCACTTCTTTCTTCCAGGGCATTGGATGCTATATGTTCCGCATCGATGACTTTGATGTGGTAGACGCCACGATGCATGGGAACGCGGCGCGGTTCATCAACCACTCCTGTGAGCCAAACTGCTACTCTCGAGTCATCAATGTAGAAGGTCAGAAGCACATAGTTATTTTCGCCTTGCGGAAGATCTACCGTGGAGAGGAGCTGACCTATGACTACAAGTTCCCCATAGAAGATGCCAGCAACAAGCTCGGCTGCAACTGTGGCGCTAAGCGCTGTCGGCGCTTCTTAAACTGAAAAGGAGCTTGGAGAAGTTGCAGTGCAACTGCACGACAGTGGAGTTAGACGGGTAAAAACGGTAGATTGAGGCTTGACGGGTAAAGGGGGTCCAAGCTGAAGGTTTCAAAGCTTAACACAGTCACCACTTCAATTTCAAAGTCCTTCAACAGGCACATACAAGGACCACCATTTTTTTAAACAGCTGTTGTGGAGCCGTTCCTTCAACCTTGATTCCTCGATGAGTCTACATTCAGTTCAGTAAAGCAGATGGGATGGGCGCATGAGTGGTGTGTGGTAACACGGCCAAGGCCTTTTCAAGAACATTTCCCACCATGCTGCTGCCTCTGTGCTTCATTAAAAGCTTTATTGGAATATCAGCGATTTTGAAATGAGTTTCCGTCAAAGCAGCAGTTTTAAACCAGTTCATAAGCAGCAAAGTACGAGGAAAAAAAGCGGCACGGATATTGAACTAAAGGCAGAGTCATGGTATATTTTGCAGCAAAATTGTGACTACTTTTAAATTATTCCTGCAGGTTTTTATGCTTTCCAAAACCTGGGATGCGCTGCCAAGAGTTCGGGGTGTTCTGTTCCCATAAATTACCTTTAAATTCCAAACAACCTCCCACGAGCCAATCTTAAAGTGCTGGATTTTCACGATATGAACAGAATCGCCTCTGTGCTTGAGAAGCATTTTATAGTGCGGACCACGTAGTGTGCGAAAGCGTAGCGGCAGCGAAGATACTCTGTAAAAACATGCATATTACTAATGAAATGAACGTATTCAGATCTGTATCTATCGATTTTAGTTTAGACCACACTTTCATGTTTAGCTGAGAAAGACTCGCACTGCTCAGGACAATACTGTAAACCCCTCAGTGTGACCCATGGATCCACTCCTTGCACATGGACTCGCTCTGTTGCGTTTCACTCTCATCTGTGACAGTTTTTCACTTGAAAACCCTTTTAATCTTCTCGAAGGCTTTATTTTTAACAATTAATTTATTTTCGTTGCATTTTTACAGGCAGGTCTAACTCTTCATTCTGTTTTGCGGGCTTGTTCTGTGGTGTGAGTGTATAAGCGTTTTTAAAAACTTGACCTCCATGGTGCTAAGTCTAACATGAGTCCTAAAGGGGGTAAAACAATACTGTTTCATGAGAACCGATGCGAGCTGTAGTTGCTGCAACCGGTACTAAAATAGCAAAGCAGCCCAGACACGCTTTCCAACAACGAGAAAAATGTCAGTGGTGTTTTGAAACCCCATTCCCAGTACTCAAAACGGCAACGTTTTAGCATGTTTGTGATTTTTATACCTCTTGAGAGCCTTGTGTCGAAAACAAAATCATGCCTGGAGAGTGGATATTTGAGTTTCTATTCGTCATGTAGTAGAGGACACTACTTAAGCTAATCGTGACTAAATGCATCCTCGTTGTGAATTGTTCCTGCAATAAATCATTTTCTGCCACAATTGCACATACAATTGGAGCTCTACATTTATCTAGGGAGTTAGAAACTGCTTAAAGTGTCCTAGAAGACGTAGGACCGTGAAGACGATGTATACAAGATCTATATATATATTTATAGAAGAGTTATTGAAACAGTTTTTCAGTAGACAGTGGTACTCGGCACCTTAATTTTCCTTGAAAGATTTGGGAGTTGGTTCTCCTCTTCATGTAGGAAAAAAATCAACAAGCTGATGCCATCGTTCATCTAAGAGCGTTCTTTTTATTCCTGTTTGTCTTTATGGGAGTTTTTACCCATAGGTCTGTGCTTTTTTGTATGTGACCAAGGTCTTATCAGAGTTTTCTTCAGGGTTTTTTTTTTTTTCTTCGTACTTTTAAACCGTTTTTCCCATTTTCTTTAACTTGAACATTGAGGATGAGTTCTTGCAACGTGGCCTTTTTAAGAGGTGATGTGTTGAGCCGGCTGTTTGTTTTAAATGTCTTAGTTGTCTGATTTTATTTGACTTTCTCAAAGGAGAAGTTTCCTCCCACTAAATCACGTTGGCGTCTCCCACTTTTTCCTTACTCTGTGTGTTTGTGTGGAGGGAGAATCTCCATCCAGAACCTGAAATTTAGTGGATCTCAGATTTTAATCAAACCACCCCAGACTTGCAAGGATTCTACCTCAAGCTGTTCAGACGACATCAAGTAATACTAATGCAAAACTAGATTTGCTTGGTCTGTTCTGTCATGCAGAGTTGGCTCGTGTGCAATGAAGGATGCAAAGCACTAGTCAGGACCTCCTGTGATAATGTGTCTCCCAGTGCTTCCTGGGAAAAGAAATTCTGTCTGTTCCTGTGTAGGCTATTTTAAAAAAAACAACGTTGTGTTGAAAAAGACTTCAAATGAAAAAACGTGTCTTTGCTACCTTGTACAAATGACCCCTAAGTTTGTAAATAGTTGTATACATATTTCTAAACCTGTTCAATTTTTCTATGCACTTTTTTTTTTTATTTATAGTGTTTTTGCTTAATAAAGATGTACGATGTTTGAACAAAGTTCAAGATTTATTGTGATCTTTGTGCTGACTATACAAAAGAATCAATTGTGCACTACTAATAACTAATGATACAATGCTTTCAGAAAGGGTTTGTGGCCAAATCCTGTCAAGTAATGGAAAACTTGGAATATTGGTTTGCCAATAATTCTAAGTTTCCAAGATTTATGACACTTATAAAAAGATTAGAAGAAAAAGACACTTCATTTTCATGAATTCTAGTAGTTTAACAAAAATGGTGAAATATAAATAGTGTTATGCAGTGTTACGTTTAAGCTATATAAAACTAAATGTGTAACATGTAAGGATGAAATGGAGATGGTGGAACAGTTAGGGAAAACATCAAAATGTGTCTTGTCTTTGATTCCAAATGATGGTCAGTCTGAGTACATAATTCAAGCATTGCGTGCTTCAACTCTCAACTGAATACTGAACTTATATATAAGGAAAAATACACAATCTCATGAGAAAACCATTTCCAAGTTGGCGATTTTGTATAATTGTTCACTACGATGAACGATTTTTAGAACAAATACTAAGCATTAACCCTCAGTGAGGCATAAGCAGATCATACAAATTCACAAATTCTTATGAGATTGTATTCAACAATACAGTATAAGTAAATAAATTACTGGTTTTGTGTTCTTAAAATATTGCATGAATTATTCTTATACACCTGCAGGAAGCTTCGCCAAAATCTCCACTGCATCGTTACGACCGATAGCGGTTAGCAGCTCAGCGAGGTGGCCGACAGTCCAGTCTGGGTTCTTGGTGACGACACCCTCCAAAACAGCAACAAGGGGGCTTTTGTGGTCCTTCATGGAATAAGCATAATTTATCCAGGCAAAGGAAAAGGAGCACTGGGCAGCAAGGTGACGAGTGTTCTTGGCGCCAGAAATGTCCGGGTCTAATACCAACACAAGCTCCTCAAGAACATCCAAGTTGTCCAGCACCGTTTTCAGAGGTGCATCATGGACCTCAGGTGCTGTGAAAATATTTATGGAAAATCACCAGTTTTTCACTTGTAAAATAACTGTAAAGGAATTATGTAGGGTTATGTGTAACTGTTTTTCGTATATACCCACCTAACAGGTGCGACAATCCAGTCACGTGATCGTTATTACCATCGTTGATTATGTTGTATGAGACGGACTGTTCATATCTGGCAATGCCCTTTTTGGACAGGCTTTCATGACTTGCTCCATTACAGCATTTTTTAAATTCTGGCATTTTTAAAAAACACAAGAGAAATTCATGTTGTTTTGTTAAAGGGGTCATATGATGCTATTTTAAAGATCATCATTTTGTGTATTTGGTGTAACAGAATATGTTGACATGCTTTAATGTTCAAAAAAAACATTATTTTTCAAATACTGTACATTTATTGTAGGTCCTCTATGCCCCGCCTCTCTCAAACACATCATTTTCAACAAAGCCCCCTCCTTTGACAAGCGCAGTCTGCTCTGATTGGCCAGCTGACCCAGTGCATTGTGATTGGCCGAACACCACAAGCACGCGTCGGAAATGTAATGCCCCTTACCATAATTGCGAGCTTCAGCTTTCAAAATAAATATCAAGTTAATAATTTTGTTAGTTTTACCATCAGTTCAAGTCCGAAAGGGCAACAGAGTTGTGTGACAGACACAGTGATGATGCAGTACACAAGCCGCGGTTAAGACAGCTGAGATGGTCTTTATGCACCAAGAGCTTGTGACACTTCAAAGAGAAAGGAAAACTTGAAATCGCATCATATGACCCCTTTAATCTTGTGAGATTCATCTTGCTTCATTGTAGCACTCAAGACTCTGTTATGTAGCAATAAGAATTGTGTAATAATACAAAAGAAATGTAAAGTCTATCACTTCTGTTCCACTAGCATTGACACACAGGGTTGCAGAAATTGAGTTCCCAGAACTCATTAATCTTGCATTGGTCAAAAAAAAAAAAAAAAAAGTCATTGGGGCCAGGGTGTTAAAAACAAAAAAATATCAAGTAACATTTCCAATAATATCCATACATGGGCATAAAAGAGACCAACAAGATTTAAAGCTCACTTTTATATATATAAAGGGTGTGTCGTATGGGCTGTTCAATCAAATTGAATAAACGCAAACCGCTCATTCGGACTGGCTTTCGATTTTCAGAACTTAAATTAGCAATGCATTCATTACGAAATTACTCTTAAAAAAAAATAATAGTAGTACAAAAGATTTTGAAGTTAGACGTACCCTTGTTTACAGCAGATGGTATCCGACGACTTTTTGCACTCAGACGC
>NW_015505253.1:585560-592560 GCF_001515645.1 Sinocyclocheilus grahami | reverse complement strand
CAAAAAAATATCAAGTAACATTTCCAATAATATCCATACATGGGCATAAAAGAGACCAACAAGATTTAAAGCTCACTTTTTTATATATAAAGGGTGTGTCGTATAGGCTGTTCAATCAAATTGAATAAACGCAAACCGCTCATTCGGACTGGCTTTCGATTTTCAGAACTTAAATTAGCAATGCATTCATTACGAAATTACTCTTAAAAAAAAAATAATAGTAGTACAAAAGATTTTGAAGTTAGACGTACCCTTGTTTACAGCAGATGGTATCCGACGTCTTTTTGCACTCAGACGCAGTAAACTGTGGCGGTGGGCAAGAGCGACAGTTTTGGCATACGACTTGAGATCCATCGTTAAATGTCTCATTTCCGCAGGGTCTGTAAGGCGACTCGATCTGCTGTTGCTCGTCGGACCACCCGCAGTTGTCAGTAAATTCGTATCCTGCCCTCAGAACAGAACAATGACTTGTAAGCGTGCATTTTGCTTTACCAGTAGGCTATAGGATTCAGGATTCAAAGCGTTTATTGTCATATGCCCAGTGAGGAAAACAAGTTTCCCTGAACAATGAAATTCTTACTTTGCTGTCCACAATGAATGCCAAGACTGTGCAACGCTATACACAAACTATACACATACAATGTAAGAAACATAATGATAAAAACTATGCTGCAGTAGTAGGAATATAGACTATGAAAAAAAAAATGGAAATATAGACTGTGTATCTATATATGCGAGTATAGAGTAGAAATATAGAATGTGAAAATAGAAATATAGACTATGTGTATGGCATCTACATATGCGAATGTACAGTATTAACTATAAAAACAATAGTGCATGTGCAAGTACATGATAACAATAGCAGCAGTAACAGTTGTGCAAATTGAGATGAGGCTACATGAGTAATATTAATAAATATACAACGCTGTTTGGTTGCAGTTCTTCACTTGAGGAATAAAACACAGTGGCGATCAGTTTGGTCAAACCCATTTTTTGTACGAAATGACACCTTTGAAAATTACCTTTAGAATTAATTGTGACGGTTTTCCCAGTCATTTCAATGCCAAAAAAAGTGTCCCAATTTATTTGAATTCGCCCTGTAATTCGCATTCAAGTAGCCTACATGGACTAAGAGGTGATTTATCGAACACAGAATTTAAAACTGACCTTTTATGATTTCATATTTAGTCTCACATCGCTGACATTTGTACAGAGAACGATGAAAGAATGTCCCTTCTATACACCTCGCTGAAGTCATCGAGGCGGATTTGGTGTAGTCCTTGACGTGGCTGCACTGAGAGACTGACTGTGTGGACGCAACCAGCTGTGAGTTGAAGGGAAGGAGTTGGGTGGGTTGTAAATTTAGCAGTGACTACATAGGTCATAGTTAAACCTTTATGCATACATTTAAGACACAGTAGTTACCAGTGGCGGCTGGTGAAAAAAATGAGGTGGGGCTGTGGCACATCAAACAATTACAGCAAGCGTTGCAATATGAATTACTGCAATGCAGTTAGTTATGTGAATAATATCAACATTGAAATATTCTTTTAGGAACAAGTATCAAGAGACACCCTTAGAAACTGAGATAGAAGAGTACATTAATAGGGAATGAATTGATGAATTTGTTCACATTTTAATATCATGTGTTGTCTTATAGTTCTGTGAATAAAACCAACATCCACATGTTTGAAGTTAAGATAGAAGAGCGTATTTACTTTATTTAAATTTCTGAATGTCAAACGTGGTCAAAACAAGTGCAATATCTTCCTCTAAGGGGCGGTAAACTGCACGATCTTTGTAATGCCTCGCAAGCTTTTTCTCAATCGTTCCATTTCAATAACTTTTGTTGTGCAATAGTTCTGTGAATAAAACCAACATCCACATGTTTGAAGTTAAGATAGAAGAGCGTATTTACTTTACATTGATTGATGTATTCGTTGACATTTCAATATCACGTGCTGTTATAGTTTTGTGAATAAAACCAACATTTAAATGCCAGTTTTTTCCCAGCCAAAGTTCTCTTCTCAAACGGACTTTGGAGTAGAGACTTTAGGTTCAAAAATGTGCTTTTTTTTTTTTTTTAGCTTGGACTGTGTAATATAATTTCAGCTTTATCTTAACAGCATTCAAGATGTTTTTTAACATTTCAAAACACATTCTGGTGTTAGCAGACGGATTACACTTTCACATGTGACCGACAATTCCACAACAAATATAAAATATCATAATGAAATATTATCAAAATATTCAACTGACGGAGGTGACAGAACTGACGGAGGTGACGAAAACTTGAATTTGTAGTCATTTTAACTACCAAATACATTGAATCAGTCAATTACTGTATTATAACAAACAGGGAGTATGTTATTGTTTATAAAGCTTTTATTCAAGTCACATTAAGTATTTTGATATATCACTGGAACACAAGATCTTATGGTGGTGACATCTGACGGTGTTGACAAATTTGGCATTTCTTTCACAAAACCAATGTTCATGTAGTAGCCATTTTATTTTGTTTCTGTTGATGCTAGATGTTAATGCAACCTGCTTCAGGAGAATACAATTATCTAAATATTTCAAATAATGTTGACATATCAAGGAAATATTAACATTAGGATTTAAAATATTCTCAAACTAAAACTACTATTAGCAGTTACCCTTGCTGGACCTGTTTTGTCCCACGTCTCGAGAATGACTCACTTCTGTGAGATACTGTGTGTGTGTGTGTGTGTGTATATATATATATATATATATATATATATATATATATACACACATACACACAAACAAACAAACAAACAAACACAATCAAATAAAATAAAATAACCTGGACATGTTTTCGTGAGATTCTCATACATTATAGAATTACACACCGATTGAAACTAATGTGGAGAAACAGCGTCAGTTTTAGACCAATGTACGGTGACCGAGAAGTGCAAAGCAAATCACAATTCTGAAAACAAAATAACAAATTACAAACGCAAATGCAAGTCTGAAAAACAAAATAATTCAGAAAGCACAACAACAATTCAGAAAACATTATAACAAGTCAGAAAACACAATGACAATTCAGACAAACCGGAAGAGGTAGGTATAGTTTGAGACAGCGCCATTGGTTTGGGATTGCTCACCGCTGACTGGACGAGACATCTGTCAATCAACGTATACAGGAAGAACCAGCAGAAGAACAGCAGAGTCGGGGTAAAAAGGTTGGAGATGGTATTAAAGTAGCTCAGTTTAAATGTATTGTATGAATTGCCCTTACTATGGAATAAAAAATCCGGGGTGTCTATTTAGATTTAGTTCAAAGTAACTGTAAATCATCAGCTCCGGTGGCGCAGATGGATGAGTGCGTGCCCTTTGGCTTTTTGATGCGATCGACCCGGGTTCGATCCCGCCTTTTGCCAAACTTTTTTTTTCTCCCTTTTCAAATCTCGTATTAGCAATGGATTCTATTTACACTAAGTGAAAATAGCAGTATTTTTAGCAATATGCTATTTACACTAAGTGCAAATACCTATTTACACTATGTTAAAATAGCAGGATTTCTACTATCAAGTATACTACTTGTTGCAAATAGTGGCAATTATCTGCACTTCAGTACTGTAGTACAGTATTAAACAGTATGCAATAATAACTGTTTTATAACGAGTGTAAATTTTAATTATTAAATGGATGCCACCTTATTAGTACAATAAAGTCCTCCCTACACCTACCCTAACCCTACCCGATACTTTATTTTCAACTTTTTGATTATTTCCTTAATTTTTATTGAAAATAAATGCCTTTACGATGTGATATGAGATTTGAAAAGGGAGAAAAAAAAAGTTAGTCAAAAAGCCAACGACCCTCCTTTATCCATCTGCGCCACTGGAGCTGATGATTTACAGCTACATTGAACTAAATGTAAATATACACTCCGTATTTTTTATTCCATAGTAAGGGCAATTCATACAATATATTTAAACTGAGCTACTTTAATACCATCTCTGAACTTTCTACCACGACTCTGCTGTTCTTCGGCTGGTTCTTCTCTGTATACGTTGATTGACAGATGTCTCGTCCAGTCAGTGGTGAGTAATCCCAAACCAATGGCGCTGTCTCAAACTATACCTACCTTTTCCGGTTTGTCTGATTTGTCGTTGTTTTCTGACTTCTTCATTTGTTTTCGGATTTGTCATTGTGTTTTCTGACTTGTTATAATGTTTTCTGAATTGTTGTTGTGCTTTCTGGTTTTTAGACTTGCATTTGCGTTTGTAATTTGTTATTTTGTTTTCAGAATTGTGATTTGCTTTGCACTTCTCGGTCACCGTACGAATGCGATTTGTTACACCACAGCGCCATCTTGTGGTCAAGGTTAAAGTTAGCTTACTATAACAAGACATGATGCTTTCTCAGATCGTTTGACAACTTTGTTTTGACAGGAATGATGTGCCAAGCAAAGACCTCCTACATCGAGACAGAGATCTAACGGGGAGCCAGTTTTGAGCTGTGCATGATACTGGAGAAAGGGGCGTTTCGAGTCGACCTGAGACGCTTCCACAGCACGTATCCGGTGCCTCTTCCGCCGTGCAGCATCACCTACAGACCCTGCAAGTGGGACTGGAGCTCTAGGAATCTCTGAAAGGCAGCGTTAACTGGAAATCTGGTGGGGACGACCAAGACGACATTGTGAAACCAACAGGAGCACACACATTCACTATCCCCAACATCCAGGAGGATCGAGTGCGATAAAGACGGCCCCCTTTCTCAGTGGTTCAGGTTCCGGAAGTATTGTTCCCATATATGTTCTCTTTAGGCATTTTCCAAAAATCTTAAGTAGCCTAAAGAATTTTGAATATAGAGACTGGATCAGTTATGTTATGTACTTTTTGAGAGTGCGCGAGCAGAAGTTTGTTTCCCCCTCCTCCCTCGCAACTGGTAACGGCGTCTTTTGGAATAAGCAACATTTAGAATCGGAACAGATTTCAAAACATAACACATTTGAAAACTTTGTAAATGACGGAACGTCGTAAATTAAACGAAACCGTACACTAAAGATACACGAAACCTTGTCAGGAGAGGCATGACAAATTGAAAACAATGTCAATCAGCTCAAAATATCGAAAATGTTTAATATCCTCCGACTTTATGGAATCATAGTCTGAAACAAGTTGGAGTAGGAGCCTGTCATATGATAATAACGTGGAAGAAGCCCCCCCCCCCAACACACACACAGTCTGGTCAGCTATCCTTATGGGGACTCTCCATAGGCGTAATGGTTTTTCTACTGTACAGACCGTATATTCTATTGCCCTACACCAACCCTACCCCTAAACCTACCCCTCACAGGAAACTTTCTGCATTTTTAGATTTTCAAAAAACTTAATTCTGTTTGATTTATAAGCTTTTGTACCTGTGGGGACCACAATTTAGGTCCCCACCGTGACACGAGTCCCCATGAGTCTGTGTGTAGTCTAGTTTAAGTCCCCACCAGAATATATAAACCAGTACACACACACACACACGTATGTACGTACGTATGTATGTACAGTATGTATGTATGTATGTATGTGCACTGTCTAATACAAAAGCAACACATGTATTTTACACGAAAACAATTGTTCCAGTCCATTTTATTACCCTTGAAAGAATATCTCCATATTGTTGATGTATAATTGCTCAAGTTAGGGTATGTTTGCCATTCTGTTGCAAAAATCTTTGGTTATTCTTGATGTACAGAGGTTCAGTAAACTACAATTAAGCATCAATGCCGTGTTGCACATTTACATATTACACAGTCATTTAGCAGATGCTTTTATCCAAAGCGACTGGCAAATGAGGACAATGGAAGCAATCAAAATCAACAAAAGTTGTAATGTTTAAGCATCTGATTGCATCACACATTAAACCCCAGAGTCATTATACTTCCCGCAAATCATCACACGACCGTTTTTTCCAGACTGAGAAAGATGAGAACTTTCCTCCTTGTGTTATTTGACCTGCATGGCAGCCTCTGCTGATAGATGGCAGAACTACACCCTTAAGCATCTTTTCACCATTGATGGCCATTCAAAATGTCTATTCTGTCTTATTGTTACTTTACTACATAGCTTTTAATCTTAAAACCTTCTGTCATAATTGCTGTAAATGGAAATGTTTTGTCAAAGACATAAATACATATCTGTACACTTACTGCCTTAAATCCATTTATACAGAATATGCTGTCACATACTGAAGCTACTTGCTGTTCTGTATGCTGCATTTTTCTACATTAAAACAGACACTGACCATTTTGACCATAATGCTTTTATTAAAATATTGTATACAGTGTGTAAATAGATCACATAGTGAGTGCTTATATAAATGGTACAGATTTGACCAGCGCAATAAATAAACAAACAAATATTTTTTATGCTATTGTGATGATATTTCACAGAGAAAGTTATAAGCATTGGCAAATTACAGTCTACTTAATCTTAATTGGTGAGTGAGGTGTTCACCCAACTAGACGTCTTCAACGAAAACAAAAATCAACTGGCATAAATGTCCTTTGTATGTATATTAAATATATTATCATATTAGTAATGGCTTCAAAATAGATTAATAAAAGTATTCAAAATATCAAATCTGTATAAAATGTTCCATATCTACATGCTTTATCGTGCAGGGCTCAGGTGTGGCAGTTGTACAGGTACGTGCTGCTCAGGTTCCAGTCTGGAGGGAAGTCCTGCGTGGGGTGATTCTTCAGGTGTTTCTGCATGGCTGCCAGGCTGCTACAGAACTCCAGACACAGGGTGCACTGGTAAGGAGTGGCGCCGCCGTGAGTACGCAGGTGCTTGATCATAGCTGAATAGTCACGTGAACGCTGGCCACACAGCCGACACTCGAATGGTTTTTCACCTGGAAGAGAGACGAGGAGAAAGAACTGAGCTGAAGGTTTCAACATGATTTGCCAGAATCCCTAACCAAATCTGTAATCAGTATAATATATATAAAAAATATGTTTTTTTGTGTG
>NW_015505253.1:546889-585404 GCF_001515645.1 Sinocyclocheilus grahami | reverse complement strand
AGATATATAAAATATAAAGTAAATATAATAAAATATTAAATAAAAATTTTAAAAAATATAAATATTAAGCTTAAAAAAAAGCTTAGAAGTACAAGTACAATAATCTATACAGCTGATAGATAGATAGACAAATAAATAAAAATATATAAAATATAAATATTAAACTTAAAAACAAAAACAAAAAAATAGAAATGTTTCCTTGGCAATTAACTAGCTAAAGTACTATGACTAAAACTGGAATGATATTTTAAAAAATAAGAATACAATTAATAATTTTATAATTAAATTACATATCAAATAAAGCTATATAAAATATTTTAAAAAAATATAAGAGTTAAAAAAACTTAATCTTTAAAAAATAAAGCATTTTTTCAGAGAAGGCTGTCGGCATAAGTACAGTAATCAATACAGTTGATAATGCATACAGTATAATTCATGGAGATCACATAAAAAAAAAATAGACAAAGCCGTGTGTGATGGACTTATTTAAAACTAAAACTATAAAAATTATATATATATATTTTGTAAATAACTTTTTTTTTCAGCTAGTTGCCAAAGCAACATTTCTCATATTTATTTACTTTATTATCAACTTAATGTACGAAAATATATAAATCTTAAATAAAATGTAATAAAAACTATGTAAACATTTAAAAAAACAATTACTAATAAAATGACAAAATTCAGATGAATTGAGATTACAGATCTAATCTTGATGCAGTGAAATACACTGTACAGTTTCTTAGAAAGTGAAATCTTTATCTAAATGAGTGGTGTCTGATCCTGCTTCTATAGCGCCACCTTTCAGCAGAGTTCAGCTCCAGCCCTAATTAAACACACCTGAACCAGGTCTTCATGATCGCTAGAAATTTCCAGGCTGGATTTAAACACTGGGGGAAGGTGGCTCATGGGTATAAAAATTGGTTGTAGCTCATGGGTATAAAGGTTAGTTGTGGCTCATGGGTATAAAGGTTGGTTGTACCTGTGTGGACCCGGTGATGTGTGTCCAGCTGGTGTTTAAGGCTGAACCTCTTGCTACACTGTTTGCACTGGTAAGGTTTCTCTTCTCCAACACCCCTCCTGAGTGAGCGCAGAGATCGCCTGTCCCGTCCACCTCGGCCACAGAACTTACACCTCAGCGCCATTTCCCCAGAACCTGCCAACGGATGATGAGAGAACAGTAAGTGGAAAAACTGGTGGACTATAAATAGACATATTCTCTGTTATCACTGGATCTTTCTAATGCAGTTTCATTTCAGAATAAAACCACAGACAAAGAGGTTTGAACAGCCAAATGTGGCTCTATTGCTCCATTTACGTATAATGTTCAGAGTCCATTTAAAGGAATAGTTCATCCAAAAAAGAAAACTCCAGTGAAAAAGTCCATTCTCTGTTGTCCTCTCACATCAAAATTTGCCAACATATTTGTTGTTCTGGATGGTTTTCGCTTGTAAACTTTGCTTGATCTGTACATATTTCTCTCCTGATTCAGATGACTTTAATTGGCAATATATGGATAGATGTTAAAAGTTTCTTAAATGCATCTTTTCACTTCACAAAACGTAGTCATTTGGATTACTTGTGGATTATTTTGGCGTTTTTATCAGTTGTTTGGACTCTCATTCTGACGGCACCCATTCACTACAGAGTATGCATTGGTGAGCATGTAATGCTATACATTTCTCCAAATCTGTTTATATGAAGAAATACATCATCTACATCTTGGATGGCCTGAGGGTGAGCACATTTGAATTTTCTGGTGAACTATTCCTTTAATTATCCTTTTTTTTTTGAAGAGTTGTGAATTCACAGATATATTTTTCAATTCTTTTTAGCACTTACCTAAATTAAGTCAAAGATATACATGCTTTTTAAATAAGCTGTTTATTTCCGTTATAACAATAAGCTCTCAAATAACCATAAATGGTATCTCTCGCAATGAACCTGTAACATAAGTAGTGACCTTTAGACTAAAACTAAACACATCTTGGTCACCGAGCTTCAGGCCAAAAGTGGAGCTGCGCTTCACAAGAATGCAGGGATATTTTTGGCGTGATGCTGGTCAGCTCTTTGGCCCCTCATATCTGCTCAAATGTGTTTAAATTTGTCTAAGTGTTGTCTAATGCGCTGCTGGTGACAATTGTTCCATTCGCTACAACACCAGTTAACCAAGTGTGAAGGTGAAAAGAGACTTATAGTATTATCTAAAAATTAATCAAAAAAGCTCTTTACAATACGGTTCCATTTGTTAAAATAAGTTAATTACATTAGCTAACATGAACTAACAATGAAAAATACCTCTAATGCATTTGTTAATCTAAATGTTAGTTTACTAATACATTATTAAATCAAAAGTTGTATCTATTTATATGTAACGAACCAATGAACAGTTGTATTATTAACTAACATTAACAAAGATGAATAAATACTGTAACAAATGTATTGCTTGTTGTTAATGTCAGTTAATGTCAGACAGGGGAAGTCGTGGCCTAATGGTTAGAGAGTCGGACTCATAACCCAAAGGTTGTGGGTTCGAGTCTCGTACCGGCAGGGATTGTAGGGGGGGGAAGTGAATGTACAGCGCTCTCTCCCACCTTCAATACCACGACTGAGGTGCCCTTGAGCAAGGCACCGAACCCCAACTGCTCCCCGGGCGCCGCAGCATATATGGCTGCCCACTGCTCCGGGTGTGTGTTCACGGTTTGTGTGTGTGTTCACTGCTGTGTGTGTGCACTTTGGATGGGTTAAATGCAGAGCACTAATTCCGAGTATACTTGGCCACATGTCACGTCACGTCACGTCACGTCAATGTGGGACCAAAATAATTTAGCTTGTTTATTATAGAAAACAGAAAAGTGCACCTAAAAACATTTGTGATTATAAAAATATAAACCAAAGTCTAAAAGCACTAGTAAAACTGATTTATTACGATATTTAATAATAATAATATTTTTTACTTTGTTTTAATGACAGCAGCTTTTGAGCTGCATGAGCATGTTGAGCATCTTGTGTGTTTCACTGGATGCAAGGAAATTTCACTTTTATACAAATGCATTTTTTATACAAAGTTAATTTTCCTTTGTACCACTTTCAAATGACTTGAGAAGGAGACCACATCTTTATCATTGAATACATATCTAAACATGTGGTCATTTTCAGCCAATGTAGATGTGTGCATGATATGCAGATGCTGATTTAAATGGTTTGCAGCTGGTAAGAAAAATGTTGCACAATTTTCTTACAAAAAAAAAAAAAGTCTAAAGTAGAAATTATAAAGAATAATGTATGGCCTTTAGGGCTTTTGTACATTTTATAAGTATTTAATATTCACATAATACATTCTTTGTTTAAAATGTCATAACATTTCTATGAAGTTCCTAATTGAAATACAACAGATTTTAAATGTGGACCCAATTATACAAGATTCCAGTTGCTAATATCCTTACACAGTTAAACAATGTACATCAAAATGTACATTAATGTTATAAACTGAATAAATGAGGATTGAGGGACACAAAATATGAGGTCTGACATTGTGATGTCTGACTTGGGGAGACTAGTTAAAAATACGCGCTTAAGAAGTTTTCCGA
This sequence comes from Sinocyclocheilus grahami, assembly GCF_001515645.1. Taxonomy (NCBI): domain Eukaryota; kingdom Metazoa; phylum Chordata; class Actinopteri; order Cypriniformes; family Cyprinidae; genus Sinocyclocheilus; species Sinocyclocheilus grahami. The sequence goes on along the minus strand of NW_015505253.1, from coordinate 581,814 downwards.
GAAATTTACATACTGGTAAAAAAATGTATAGCCTGAATGCACTAAGTCGTTTTGGATAAAAGCATCTGCTAAATGCATAAAAAAAAATAATAATAAAAATGACTGCTCGTTAAAGAATCCTATTCTGAAATTCTTGCTGGTAAATATCCAGTTCTGTTAAAATAAAGCAACCAAATGTTTATTTTCTATTAACTGTTAAAGGGGCAAGATTAAAATTTATTTATGGTCAAAAATAAAGTGACATCTAAGCTTTGGTAGTGCGCAGCCGAGGGGCCCAATTTTAGATAAACACATCCTGTGGCAACTCTCTCTTGGTATGCGGCCTAGTTTATAGCTCTCCCTGTCCACACACACACACACACACACTCATACATGCACACCACATCCTCTCCTGTAAAGCTTAAAATATGAAAAAAAAGCATGGTTAACACTTTCTGTCTTTATATTCGCGAAGACCTCGCTTGTGACAATCAAATGGACGCTTGCAAGGTTGTGTAAGCTTATACTTCTGAGCTCGCTGAAACGCAAGCAAACGCAAAAGTCGTGTGAAACAAAAGCAAACATGCCCACGTTTGACATTGTATTCACATATATATATGTATACATATATATATAAACACCCACACATTCCCACATACCCCACACTCTCTCTCACATATACACACACATACACTAACTCAGGATGCAGCACAGTAATATAAAACTTCTGCAGAAACCTGCGCCTTTACAGCACAAGTTTGCTGTTCGAAAAGGTGGCGTTGAACATTCTTAAAACTGAGGATATAAGTTGTTTGATGCATTTTTATAAAACCAAAATTTATAAAAAGTAGAAACTGTGCAGCTGGTAACCTAAAATGACTTTAAAAAGGACTTTAGTTGGCGTAGCCTAATATGAACCTAATGTTGTCATGTTGAATGAGTCATATGCCACCGCACTTTTAGATTGTCGCAAACATTTTCATTAAAGTTGAAGAAAATATTAATCTTATTTCAGAATGTAATACACATGTTGTTGACATGCTGTTAATGCACTACAACCCTTCTATTTTGTGTAATTATAGACATGCAATTGTATGACCCCATAATGATTACGACAAGACTACATGAAATATGCTTGGTTAAAAAAAAAAAAAAAGTCCACCACGGTTAAAGAATTAGTCCACTCAAATTTGTACTCATCCTCAGGCCATCCACGATGTAGTTGAATTTGTTTCTTCGCATGAACAAATTTGGAGAAATTACATCACTTGCTCACCAATGGATCTTCTGCAGTGAATGGGTGCCGTCAGAATGAGTCCAAACAGTTTATAAAAACATCACGATAATTCACAAGTAATCTACATGAAAAAATCCATCAAGGCGTTTTACCTCTGCCACTAGTAAACTTGTATTTGTAACAAAAGTCCAGAATCCATATTACAACACTTCCTTCAGTGAACAAGTCTATCCCCTGTTGTCCTCTCACATCAAGATCCACTGACATGTTTTTTTAGACTTTTTTCACTCATGAACAGCGCTTGATCTGTGCATATTTCTGTCCTGATTAGGATTTCTCACTGGTCAAAACAGTATTATAGATAAATGACTTGTACTTTAGCAATGGTTTTAAAGTTAAAAATGCCTTAATGATGGATTTGTTTCTTACAAACAAGTATCTTTTTGCTTCACAAATCGTTAATTGATGGAATGGATTAGTGAGGATTACTTGTGGATTACAGTGAAGTTTTTATCAGTTTGGACTCTCATTCTGACGGCACCCATTCACAGCAGAGGATCCATTGGTGAGCAAGTGCTGTAATTCTATATTTGTCAATTTGTTATAATGAAGAAACAAACTACATCTTGGATGGTATTCGGGTGAGTACATTTTCAGCTAATTTTCATTTTTGGGTAAAAAAAAGCTAAAAGGTATGAATTTATATTTATTTTAAACCACAACTACTCGCATGTATGTGATATAACACATACTGTCTAAATTACATAGTCTCCTAAAGATAACATCTCATAAAAATGTGTTACTATCATTCTCACCCCAAAATGCTCAGTCGCGCATATGCTTGCACACACCTAAAAAGCGCTCTAACCCCAATTTGGATGAAAAAAGAACAAGTCAACACTTCTCTTTTGGTACTGTATACAAACCACCATGAAGCACAGAGCTGATCGACCGCAGGACTGTGCTGATGCACCACGATTCAGAAGCCACAGTTTTCTCTCGCGCACAGCTTTACACCCCAGTTTAGCAGGTAAGGGGTCATTCGCATATGTCTTTGTGTCCTGAGAACATTATGTAAACTAGGACAAAGCACAACCACCATTGAGACTACGCAGTAACCCCTAAAAAGTATTTGGACACTAGATGAACTTACAATGCACAAATGTTTTTGCATTAGATGCCAAGCAACATCTCGTTTCTCAGAACTCAGAACTAACTTCACTTTCGTTAAATGGTGTCAACATGAGTTTTTTTTGTTTATCTGAAGTATGAAGTAATTTCCTTCAGGTTCACACAGATGCCCTAGAACAATATTTATAGGTATAGTTCACTGCATTAATGTTTGACAATCAGAAAGCATCTGAACACTTTGAGGTGTACATTCAATTCTGAATATTACATCAATTTCAAGAGTGCACCTGTGGTGCCTTCTTGTAAATAAATGCATCAGAATTAAATACATTATCAAAGTGGCAATGCCATTCACATTTAAGCCATTTATAATGCTGGGTGCAAGCATTAATTATGAAATATCCAAAGCAACTTTAAATTGCATTGAAAGTATATATTTAAAAGTCATGCATTCCCTGGGATTCAAAATCACGACCTTGGTCGACTGTTTGAGCTATAGGAATGATAAAAAGGATCATAATAATAAATAATATAAAATTAAAAATAAAGTAAGTGATTTAAAATTAAATGAAATAATAAATAGAAAATAATATTTCTTTTTCCTTTGCATTTTAATTCTGGTCCAGGCTTGTTACCTAGTCTTCCATAAACCTGGAGTGGATTTGTAACAGATTACCTACGCTCCTCTATTGTAAGTCACTTTAGATAAAGTGTCTGCTAAATGCATAAATGCACTGTGTAAAAATGAAAGTAAAATTAAATGAAAAAAAAAAAGATTTTAATGGGAAATTTTGGCTTTGTATTGTTTTGGAAAGATTTCAAAGAAATCAAACTGATAAACTGAACTTTCATTGATGCATGAATGAATTTTGAATTTTTTCCACTGTCTACTATCCGCTGGCAGCGGAAGAGAGGCAACAGCCACCATCTTTCAGCTCTTTGAGAGATACACAACATTTACATCCTGTTGCATGCATCCATTCCTCTGATCTACGTAAAAAGTAGGTGCATCCCAGACCAAATCTGCAACTCTGCCGTGCATTTTGTGTTTCTGCAAGCGTCTGTATGATTATATATATGCCTTTTTTAAAATTCTGGGCAGATAAGAGTGTCTAGATTAATTTTTGTGTATTTGTACAACATATTACCTGAGGTTGATGACCCAGTCGTTGGCCTCCAGGGGTTTTCCAGGGCCGGTTTACCACAGTGTCTGCAGCATATCTCCCTCTCCTCTTGAACCTTTGGCTTCCTGTGGAAAATGTCGTCATGTTAGCGCCCATTCAAAGATGTCCATATTTTCCATGCGTAACTAGCGTAGACGATCGCATTTAGGACTTTATTCATCATCAACATATATCTTCAAAACTGCGTTTTCCGCTGGTGTTTTTTTTTTTTTAAACCACTTGTTGATCAGGTCAGCTAACACCTGCAGGTTCAGTTGCACTTCTGGAGCTGCATTTCAACACATTCTAGTGTGTTGGCTAGACCACAGCTAATTCGGACCAGCAGGTAAAGGTCAGTGAGAAACCCACACGCTCTCAGGTGTTACTGCTGATAACCTCTGTTAGACTAGGTGTGTTATCACATCTGTGTCATTATTTAGGAGAAAGGGCACTACTATTTCAGTTTTAAAACACACTTCTCCGAATTTTCGAATATACAATCTTGCAAACCGTTTAATGTAAATGCTTCAGCCTAAATAATTTAAATTAGTAGATTAGATGAATGCACATATATGCTTAGGTATGACTTTCCGCACACACTTTTCATGGACCGTATTGTGAAGGAAAAGCAATCTATAAATGTTTATAGGAACTTCTTAAATGCATCCCAGGATGCACCTGATGGTTCAGCGTTTAAAAATACTGAGAAATTAGTAGGTGTGAAGTATATGTAGAGAAAATATACGAACAAACATTGATATACAGCACTCACTCCGTAGCCCAACAAACTGCCATTCAAACTTATCAAATCTGTTGTATCAAATGATTAAGAACCAATTTAGACTTACATCCCCTCCTTCTGTCTATGACCAAAAACTGTAGGAACAAAGGTTTTGTGCTCAGGTAGCAGGAAACAATGCAAGCAGACAATGGTTTCCTTTGCCGGAGTCAAGCAGCCTGCAGCACGTCTACAGTGTGAAGGAAAGCCCATGCGACTCAAGTATATAGAATCAAAATAATATTAATAATATGCTCTACCAAATGTATTACATTAGTCTAACAGGCTCTCATAAATTTCACATTATTTGGGATGTTTAACCATGAAATGTGATATAATTGAGTCTAAAATGGTGTGTGGGCGGCTTGTACCGTTTCCCTGTGCGTGTATAGGTAAAGAAAAACAGCGTCTGCTCTCAGATGTTTCGTTTCAGCATTGATTGAGCAAAAGATCTCTGTCTCAATGGGGCACCTGTTTGTGTGTGTGGCAAATTAGGGAGTGGAACAGACTTTGGCTAAAAATGAGACTGAAATAGAACATCCTGCTCTGAGGGTGGAGATGACTGACTTTCATGTTTACTGTTTGTAAAGTCGGGGACAAATGGGGGGCTCCCCTCAGTTTCGGCCTTGATAGTAAGTGTTGTGTTCCAAAACACTCCACCAACATATCCAGTATTTAGTGCACATGGTGCTTCTGTGCTTTTATACTGGCTCAAACACTTAAAATTAACACTGATAAAAATAAAGACTTGAATTATTTAAATGAGTGACTTCCAGATATTTATGAGCATAAGCACATCTATAGGTCATACAATTCAATTTTAATTATATTAAAATATGTATTATTCATACCCCAACATGTTTCATTACAATGATAACATAATTGTCTTTCTTGCATAATTACTGTTATTCCACTGCAGTGGAACCACAGACAGTTATTAGTTCCCCTCATTTTAATGGAGCCTGTAGAAAGATAATTCTTGTAGGTGGAAAAGGGGGCTGGTTGGGGAAAATGTGTCCGTTGGAAAGTACAGAAAGAGAAGAGTATCACCTAAGTCACATTCATAGACACACACACACACACACACAAATGCAAGCATATACGCTACCCGTCAAAAGTTTGACACGCATGACTGAATTTGTTTCTCAACTTAAAAATGACGTTATAAAATAGTTTTGTAGATAAATAAAATTTTTTGCATATGAACTTTTGTACTAAACTGTTTGGACAACTATTTTGGATTTTTATTATGGATGGGTTGAAGTGGATAGTGAAGGTAAAGCAGTCAACAAGTGTGAACTCACTGCTGTTTAAAAAGCTTTTCAGGATTTACTACTATTTAACGAATGAATAGAAAAAAAAACCTTGCTTGGCACTACAGTATATTACACAAAGAATATTTTATTGAAGTAAAATATTGTAGAGAACATGATTTTTCATTTTAAACTTAGAATCTGGATAAGTCAATTTCAAGCAACTGTAAGTTTTTCTAAGACTGCGTGGCCTCAGTTCCAAAATCTAATAATTTAAACAAGTCAAGCCTTACTATCTTGGTCTGTACAGCCAAAGCCAAAAGTTTGAGAATACTTTCAAAAAAAATATCTAATATATAAAACACTTACAAAATGACTCACTACTTTGCATATAGTAGCAAACCATTCCTTTGTTTGCACTTTTAAATATTAAAATTATTAAATATTTAGTAAGAGGTGATATTAACTGATGCAAAAAAAGAAAAAACTTCAAAGGTAAGCAAGATCAGATTTTGCGGTGTTTGCTCTTGGTTATGACTGTAAATGTGTTGCTGCATTCGTTAAAAAAGTTTACCAGGCTAATGGTGTTCCGCTGAAATTAGCTAACTATAATATGGCTTCCTGTCAAAAATATCGAGAAAAAAAAAGAAGAGATTTCTTTCACCATGCTGACAACACCCAGATGTCGTATAACCTTGGACTTCTCCCTGAAAAAGATGGACAAGTGGCTTCTGAAGCTCTATGTTTAAAAAATATGTAATATTTGATTGAATATTTAATGTTTAGGTATACAGAGGGCCCTAAAATTATTTGAACACTTAAAGGGAATTAATTTCCTTTTTTGTCACCTTCATGTTGTTGCAACCCTGAATTACTTTCTTTCTTCTGCAGAAGATATTTTGAAAAATGTTCACCAAACAGTTTTGTTCACGAATGATTTCCGTTTGTATTGACATAAAAAACCATAAGAGACATTTGTCAAAACATCCTCTAAGATGTTTCACCGAAATAATTATTTTGGGCGAACTATATCCCCTTAAGGTGTATGAATTATAAAATGTTCAAACCCCCTAAAATTTTGTGAAAAAAATCCTTTTAAATTGTGCTTGTGCTGTCTGTCTCAATTAAAATCAATTCCACATGGTTTGATAAATTATCTAATCCAATAACATTCATACACTGTAAGTGTCATATTTTTGCATATGAACTTTTGTACTAAACTGTTTGGACAACTATTTTGGATTTTTATTATGGATGGGTTGAAGTGGATAGTGAAGGTAAAGCAGTGTGAACTCACTGCTGTTTAAAAAGCTTTTCAGGATTTACTACTATTTAACAAATGAAAAGAAAAAAAACCTTGCTTGGCACTACAGTATATTACACAAAGAATATTTTATTGAAGTAAAATATTGTAGAGAACATGATTTTTCATTTTAAACTTAGAATCTGGATAAGTCAATTTCAAGCAACTGTAAGTTTTTCTAAGACTGCATGGCCTCAGTTCCAAAATCTAATAATTTAAACAAGTCAAGCCTTACTATCTTGGTCTGTACAGACAAAGCCAAAAGTTTGAGAATACTTTCAAAAAAAATATCTAATATATAAAACACTTACAAAATGACTCACTACTTTGCATATAGTAGCAAACCATTCCTTTGTTTGCACTTTTAAATATTAAAATTATTAAATATTTAGTGAGCGGTGATATTAACTGATGCAAAAAAAGAAAAAACTTCAAAGGTAAGCAAGATCAGATTTTGCGGTGTTTGCTCTTGGTTATGACTGTAAATGTGTTGCTGCATTCGTTAAAAAAGTTTACCAGGCTAATGGTGTTCCGCTGAAATTAGCTAACTATAATATGGCTTCCTGTCAAAAATATCAAAAAAAAAAAAAAAAAGAGATTTCTTTCACCATGCTGACAACACCCAGATGTCGTATAACCTTGGACTTCTCCCTGAAAAAGATGGACAAGTGGCTTCTGAAGCTCTATGTTTAAAAAATATGTAATATTTGATTGAATATTCAATGTTTAATGTTTAGGTATACAGAGGGCCCTAAAATTATTTGAACACTTAAAGGGAATTAATTTCCTTTTTTGTCACCTTCATGTTGTTGCAACCCTGAATTAATTACTTTCTTCTGCAGAAGATATTTTGAAAAATGTTCACCAAACAGTTTTGTTCACGAATGATTTCCGTTTGTATTGACATAAAAAACCATAAGAGACATTTGTCAAAACATCCTCTAAGATGTTTCACCGAAATAATTATTTTGGGCGAACCATATCCCCTTAACGTGTATGAATTATAAAATGTTCAAACCCCCTAAAATTTTGTGAAAAAAATCCTTTTAAATTGTGCTTGTGCTGTCTGTCTCAATTAAAATCAATTCCACATGGTTTGATAAATTATCTAATCCAATAACATTCATACACTGTAAGTGTCATCTGTGTGTCGTTTCTTACCTCTCTTGATCATCTGACATGGACCCCGTTAAAGCTGCACTGATAGAGGCGTTCTTTCCTTTCAGACCAGGAATGAAGGGACTGTCTTGAGTCAGTGGAGGAGAGTGTATGAGAGGGTGATAGTGGTGAAGCAACCCCGTGTAACCTATAAGTGAGGAGGAGACCTGTGGCTGGAGCGAGTGGTGGACGATGGGGTATATGGGTGTGGGGTAGGGATACGCTCGAAGGGAGTGGAAGGTCATAATTTCTCTACAGTTTAACACCATGCTCCTAGACGAGCTGACCGGTGGCCAGCAGAAACGAGAGCTTGGAGACGGAGAGCTGGAGGAGATGATGGTGTCACTGGAGAACATGGGAGGCAGAGGAGACACGGGAGAACAGCTCTTCTTATGTGCATCATGGACCGACCTCTTGGTGGAAGAACGTTCTTCTTCTAAAGAACAATCAAGGTGGTCTTCATCCAAATTGTGGCTAGTTTTAGACAACCGAGTGTCCTTGTGTGCTTTGTCATCTTGGAGGGAATGTATCACTTTTGCGTCTGTCTTAGTTGGGGATTCTGGATCTCTAAGTTGTGCTTGACATTGTTCTACCAAAGACTCCACTTCCAGGTACTCAGCGCCCCTCAGCAGCTCCTCAAGATCATCTTTGGGCACCTCCAGCAATTCGCTGTACATATAGTCTAGGATTTGCTTGAAGGTGTGGGAAGAGACTCTTTCTATAACGCAGCAGTACCCTGGACCGTGCTGTTTTGTTAGCTGACGCTTGAGACGTTTGCTCGCCAGCGCTAGTATCAGTGCGTGGGCTTTAAATGAAAGGCCCTCCACGGTGAGAAGCGTGTCACAAAGGGTTCCGGCCTGGCGGAGCTGCTCCGTCTGATGCAGAAATGGCACATGGTGAGGGTTATGAATGCGGATCATCTTCAAAGAGTGAAAGGTGCGGCTGAAGTGAGATGATCAGGTTTGATGTCGAGATGAGAAATCTCATGTCAGCCTTTAGATGGGGGAAAAACAGAAGGTAAGTTTGTCATGGGACAATGAGGAATAATAGTCGACATGAAAGAGAAGATGAAGAGAGAGAAAAACTACTACTATTTTTAAATCCAAGAATCTTAAATGAATGTCCCAGGAAATTATAAAATATATAAAAATAATTGGATTACATAAATTACAAATTTTTCTATAATATGATATATTATTTAAAAACACTGAAAAAATGAATCAATACATTAGTTATATTTATTGACAATTAAGTACAATCGATAAGAACAAATGATAATATATTTTTTTAATGTAGACAATAATACACATCTCTCTGATTATATTTTAATTGTTTATATTTTTATTTTCTTATTTATTGACTTGTCAGGTTGATTGACTTGTTTATTAATTATTCGATTTATGTATGCACCTGGCTTAGGTAAAATAGATCATTAATAGTCAAAAAATAAAACAGAAAAAGTTTTATAGGCCTATCATTTTCCCGAACTTAAATGAACTATTCTTGTCTGCTCATTTGATGACACATATGTTGAGATATCAATGTCTAGACATCTAACAATCATGAATAAGATGATCAATCTTAACCAGACTTTTTACATTCATCCGGACTGATCAAACCTTTCATTGTTCAGCTGTTTTAAAACGAAAAAAAGAGATCTCGTTGATAGACCAAGAGAAAGACTGAAACATAGATAAGCCCGAAGAGGTAAATACACTTAGCAATATAAGCCATTTGACTTCATTTCAGAGATTGTGAAAGACATATTCAGAAGAATTCAGCAGGGTTTTTTCATGAACTCATCAGTGTCACAACACCTCTAACCTACTTTCATACATCAGGCAGACAATCTAATTCACAAAATGAAACTCTAAGCAATGTTTAATCATTTCTAACTCACAATACATTCAACCATGAACTGGAATTGCATTGTCTGCGTATGGCACAACGTGGAGGCGGACATGTCTGGTCATGTCAGGCGGCAAAGGGCCTTTCGCATTTTGCATCACCTTTGAAATTTTGTTGTGGAGCTTTTGTGATGAAGCCACAGACCTCTTCAGAATGTGAAACTCTGACTAATGCCGGTACGCTGAGACTCGTAAGAGTTCAAGTTTGTTTGATCAACAACAACAGTATCAAAGCCATACAGTAGGTCGGTTTAGATATGCATCTACTGTAGTAGCAGTGTGATGTGGTGTCTGGTGAAGCGTTTGATTACAGTACATGTCAGCTGCGTTCTAATTCCTCACAATTGCGCAGAAAGTGATGCGGACTGTGTGGGGAAAAAATGGTTTTGATACTCGATCTGGAAATGCGTACAAAGAATGACACTCCAAATAAGAAACATGACCGTCCTGGAATATGAAATTGCCGTCTTGGGACAGTAACGAGATGTACAAGATTCAAGACGCAAGTATCTCAGTCGGCGCTGTATGTTTTGTCATCGATCTGACGAATGCGCAAACAAGAAAGTCGTAGAGTATCGAATGCCTGCAAAAACTTATGCTGATACAATCACTCCCCCTCAGCGAGGACGCAACGGTGACGGATTGTGTGGAACACATTGTACTGAGATGACGGTGCTTGATGTTCTAATTACTAGAATTGATGCTAAACTGGTTAAAAGTGAGACACACACATGCATCATACACACACACACACACACACACACAAGCAGCAAAGCATGAACAAAAAAAAACAACAACTGAACGTTAATATTGTGAGGCATTATACCAAACAGGTGTGTGCAGATACTTTGCTTGCCCAAATTAACTGTTGAGAGTTAACTTTATTTCTGGCAAACACAACTTATGTGATCTAGAACTAAGAAACGTAATAGAATAGTTTACCCAAAAATTAAAATGCTGTCGTCATTTACTCACGCTCATGGCGTTCCGCATCTGTATGTCTTCTTCACAAACGAAGATCGTTGAAGGACACTGGTGTCCAAACACATTGAACTACATTGGCTTTCATTGTGCGGATGTACAATGTACAAGACATTTAGTTTGAAACGACATGAGGGTGTAAGTATATGACAATTTTTTTTTTCAATTATACTCAGCTGCCAACAAAATAGACTTCTTCTCCTTTGCACCTTTGTTTGTAGCATTAGCTTTTGTGTGTGTACCTTTTTTCTGAAAAAAAGCCAGATGAGTCATGTATTATACTCTAATATTAAAAGTCTAATGTGTCATAAATATAAGTGAGTCATATTACTGTACTTAATCTAGCCTACACCAAAGATGAAGCTTAGAATACAGTATGCCATTTATTAGTTACCAACCTAAATGCGTCTCTTGTTCTTGTTTTTGCTTTGCAGAAGTCACCGGAAATTTAGAATCAAAGCTGAAAAATGTTGTCAAAAATGATCTAGTTATGTACTGTATGTTAAGCATATTGTATAGCTTATGCTAAGCATATTCTAAATTCTTAATCTAAAATAGCCTAAATAAACAATAAAATATTCATTAACCGTTTCATGCATTAGCCTACTGCATTTGCTGTATTTTCTAGAGCTATCGTAATCACAGTCACTCCAGCAACTAAAAAACAAAACAAAAAAACAGTGCTTTGTTGTTTATATTCTGTTTATGACAACAATAAAATTAGCAACGCTAAATGAAATGCAAATTGAAACACCAAGAAATTACTGAAAGTGTTGCCATTTTTAAAAAAGTTTTACAATATGCCAAACAAAGCACGTCGCAGTGAACGATACCTCACCAGTTCCTAATCTTTCTTCACCCATTTCTTTTAAAGCCCTGGTGCAGTTGAATTCTCATTTGAGCGTGAGAATAAGAAGAATGAAACTGAGGAAGATGTGCTGTAACTGTGATGTAATTTTGACTCAAATGACTGCAAATTCTGCAATAGTGCAATGAGCAATTGACTTATGTGCCATGCAGGACTGTGAATGTCTGAATCTGAAACGCAGGTTACCCTCTGTCCCATTACCAAACCGAACACTTTCCTTCATTGTACGAAACTATAATACATCAGATGTCCAAAAAACTAGGCCTATCCAACAAAAGGTATTACCCCTGGTCACAACCATCTGGAAGCGTTATCAACAAAAATCTCACCCACTAGTGAAGAAGGAACCTATAGACTATGTAACAGGCACTCAAATGCAGGTGATAACATTAGAAATCTGCAAAAGTGCAATGGTCAGGCCCACATAAAGAGACACAGTGCGAGAAAGAGGCCCATGAGTAACAGGGGAAAACCTGTCTGCAGTGACACATCCTCTCCGGGCCTGCAGTCAGAAAAGACCTCAACACACACAATCAGACACTTGCACGGATGCTTTTGTAATCAAAAGATGTTTTTCCAGATATAGAAAGCATGGCACTTGGTGATGGGGGAGAGGAAGAGGTAGAGAGACAGCAGACAAGATGAGAAATGGCAAGATGACACTAGAAGGTGGAAAAGAAGAAGAGCCTGACTGACAAACTTTCAAAGACGTACCTATGCGATCAAGGTAGAGGCTGCGTCCTGCCGCGAGCAAGTCAACAGAGACGCATTAACATGCATCGCGACCTCAACCAGAGGTGTCTTCGACCAGTGGAAGCCTACATGTGGGTGAGATCTAGCAAGGCCACCTCTAAAGTCAAACCAGCCCCTCCCCTTTAAACCTCAGACATCTGTGATTGGTCTTCTTTTGCTTTTTTGCTTCCTTTCTTTCACCCTTTTTTTTTAGAAATCAAATGCATCTGTGCTGTTGACTGATTCATTGAAACCTTTCCTGATAGCAGCAGAAATACGAACTGGTCAAGTTCAGAAAGTTGATTGATAATGATATTTCCAAGAAAACTAATTTTGTTTTAATCATTTTGATAAGAGAAATAAACAGTAGAAAGCACCTGTGAACATGACAAAAATTACAATACACGTTCCCTTATAAGTGATATTGTGATAAAATTAGTATGATTTCAATATTCATAAATTGTGAGTTTAATATTATCAGATACATAAAGACATTTATGATGGGGACATGAAAATGTACTGTAACTAATTTTCAGCTACACTGAAACAAATAGTTTTCAAAGTAAATAAAAAAACATTTTTCGATTGTAATTAAAACAAAGGATTACTGGGATATGTTTTACAAAAAAATACTAATTAAGTCTGTACTTCATAATTTCACATTTAATTCAATGTAACTTGATATTTTTTTCTGAATGTGAAATTTATGAGCAATTTCTTAGTGAAAATTGTAGCTAAGTAAATCCCATAAAAAAAATTTCAGAGTAATATTCACAAGTTCACATGTCTATCTAATTCTTAAATTCTTAATTTATAATGGGAGTGAGGTAAGCAACTATACTTATATGCTTTGGTGTTTTTGAACATTAATAAGCTTCTCCTAAACTTTTATCTAGAACAGAATAGTGGAAATATTATTTATTTCTAAATGTGTGTTGTTGTTTCTTTTTTTGTGTGCCAGTTTTTATGCAACTGCCCACACTTGTTCCCATAATCACAAAATATCATGTTATGGAAAACAGCCAGTTTAACATGAAAGAAAAGGTGAAATGAAGAGGACTGTCACTCTGGCCACAAGCGAAACTCTGAAAAAACATTGAAGATTCACCTCTTTTATCAACTCCTCATCTCTCTGAACAAACATCACTTTACACATGCATCTCTCTGTACCCACACTGATTATATAAACATATTTTGCAAAATTGATGGCATTGGTTAATGAGCAAATCAACCCACCAGATAAGAACAATAACATGAAGAAAATTAAAGCGAAGGTATGCAAATTGTTATTTGAGATAATCTTATCAGTCATTGCAGTGGAGGCTGGAGATCTTTATCAAATTATAATGTGCAATACTTTAAACTATCATGGAAACTATCATGAAATGTGGCACTTCCTTTAAATCAGCCTAATTAAAAGGCCTGCTTTGTCATAAGTCTTGAGATTCTCTATTTTTCCAATGGGACACACATACACAGTGCCTTGCAAAAGTATTCATTTTTTTCATGTTTTGTTATGTTGCAACCTTATGTTAAACTGCTTTAAATTACTTTTTTCCACATCAATCTACACTCCATACACCATAATGACAAAGCAGATAACATTTTTAGCATCTTTGCAAATTTATTAAAGATGATATCTTAAATGATTCCATTGCATAAGTATTCATACCCTTATGTGGGACAGTTGACATTTAGCTCAGGAGCATTCCTATTGCTTGTAAATGTTACCACACTCTGAGTGAAGTTAACCTGTGGCAAATTCAATTGAATGGGTATGATTTGGAAAGGCACACATACCTTAATAAAAGGTCTAACAGTTGAAAATGCATATTAGAGCAAATACCAAGCCCTGAGGTCAAAATAATTGCCTGTAGAGCTCAGAGACAGGATTCACAGAAGAATGTAGCTTCCATTATCCATAATGGAAGACGTTTGGAACAACCAGGACTCTTCCTAGAGCTGGCCTCCTGGCCAAACTGAGCAATTGATGGAGAAGGGCCTTGACTGATGACCAAGAAGCTGATGGTCACTCTAGTTGAGCTCCATGATCATATGTGGAGATAGGAGAAACCTACAGAAGGACAAACATCACTGCAACACTCCACCGATCTGTGCTTTATGACAGTGTGGCCAGACTCAATGAAGACACATGAAAACACACTTGGAATTGGCAAAAAAGAACCTAAAGGACCCTCAGACTGTGAGAAACAAGATTTTCTGGTCTGATGAACCTCAATTCCAAGCATCATGTTTGAAGGAAACCAGACCCTGCTCATCGCCTGCAGAGTACCATCCCAAAAGTAAAGTGTGCTGGTAGCAGCCTCATGCTGTGGGAGAAAAGTAGAAAAGCTCAATGCACCAAAATATAGAGATAGCCTTGATGAAAACCTAGTCCAGAGCACTCAGAACCTCAGACTGGGCAGAAGGTTTACCTTCTAACAGGACAATGACCCTAAGCACACAGCAAGAGTGGCTTATAGACAACTTTGTGAATGTCCTTGAGTGGCCCAGCCAGAGCCTGGACTTGAAC
Source organism: Sinocyclocheilus grahami (assembly GCF_001515645.1). Lineage (NCBI taxonomy): Eukaryota > Metazoa > Chordata > Actinopteri > Cypriniformes > Cyprinidae > Sinocyclocheilus > Sinocyclocheilus grahami. The sequence goes on along the minus strand of NW_015505253.1, from coordinate 566,791 downwards.
CCAATCAAATATTTCTGGAGAAACCTGAAAATGTGTGTCTGCCTGCCCCCATGCAACTTGACAGAGCTTGAGAAGTGAACAGGTGAGGTGAAGAATGGCAGATAATTGCCAAATACTGATGTGCAAAGCTTGTTCCATCATACCCAAAAGGACTTGAGACTGTAAAGGTGCTTCAGCTAAGTACTGAGTTACTTATGCAATGTACTAATTTCATTTAATTTTTTTTTAAATTTACAAAGTTCTGTTTTTGCTTTGCCATTGTATGGAGTGTAGATTGATGTGGAAAAAAGTCATTTAAAGCAGTTTAACATAATCATTCTTATTATGTGAGAACAGGGAAGTCTACATCACATCTATAATGATAACGACACAAAATAAATCCCTTCCAAAAAAATGTTTTCTAGCCAAATGAACTATTAGTGTGACAAACAGCCCTTTAGTCCCCTCCCCGCCTACTCATTCTACACCATTGAGAACACCCGAGTACTGGTTGTTCACCGTTGCATTGGTGCACATGAGGTTTTAAAACTTTTGAAGTAGATATTCTGTTATTTGCAAACATTAATTTCGCCCAGTTACACAATTAACAACGAACATACTAAAATAGACATTCCACTTTCATTTTACATCTGGTTTCTCTCAGGTTCTGGAAACACTTACTTGACGAAACCACATCTGAGAGGAGTAGCTTTTAAGCCAACAACAGGCGTAGAACTCATCACAAACAATATATACTTTGTGAACGTGTTAAGGCTAGGTTTTGTGAGTTAAATTTACTAATTTCATGTGCATAATGCCAACCGTTTGGTGTGTATTTGTTTGGGGGCTTTGCTAGTAGATCGTTTAACAGTTGCAGCTTTAATGCTCCAGTAATTTCCAGACTGCCCCCCCCACCTTTTGAAAGAAATGTCAAGTTTTGCATACTGTACGCAACGGTTCTCATAGCCACATGAACATGGTGATGCACAGTGAAACTGTACTACAATGACTGAAACCCCTCAGGGAACCCAAATCGTTTTAAAGACGCCCTCTGCTCCTCTCCTCCTCTCCTCCTCTGATGTGTTTTTTTTTTAAAGAAGGATATCCCCACCACTAAGGTTACACATTTTAGATGTGTTTGCACTGGGGGTCTGCCTATGTCTCTGTGAGCATTATATGTATTCATCAGGCTCAATGTGGGTTAATTTACAATGAGCTATTCAAGATGAAACAGTTGAAAATCTGCCATCCTTTGCTAACAGGTATTAAATACCTCTGGCTTCACAAGCACAGTTTGTGCTTCAATGCCATATTTACTTACACAAGGATGGATAGATGGATGGATGGAGTTTATCACAACCATGAACCAGGATTTTCTGCTTGCTAATACTAGCTGGTGACAGCGGACAGGGGTCAAGGTTGCCCCTGCTGGTAGATGCTCTAACTACACCTTTGTGGAGAGGAAAGCAATATTTGTCTATTCATTCAAAAGTAGCTTAGTATTCTGACGATTTATTTATTTATTTTGTCAAGCAACAAATAAATTGCAAATATATTTCTTTATTTTATAACAGATGTTTGGCCAGTGACTTGTTCCTGAGTGCTTTTAAAATATGACTTTTTATATTTTCCCCTGTCTGCAGTCTTTGATGTCACAGCTCAGGATAGTCGATTTATGTAGTCGATAGTCGGCTTAAAGTTTACTCATGGACTAAAAGCCGCAAAACTCCAATACAGATTTTATTAGGTCAATAAATGTGTTAGGTTTGAATTTTTTATTTTTTAAGAAAATGTCAGTTTACCATAAAATAAGGCCACCTAATGTCATTCACCATCTATCTAGTGCCTACAAAGATGATGTAATGGGAGCTTTAACCAGTACAGTTACTACAAATTTTTTTGAGAAGTATATAATTCATAGGTCTTTAACTTACACTTTGTGTAAAATGTTAAATGTTTTATTTCCAAAGAGGATGAATTATCAAGATGTATATAACGGAAGACATTCTTTAAGTAAACATTTTTGAAAACATTACCAAACAAATATATGATTACGTCAGTTATAGAGGTTTATTAATTTCTGTACATACTTGATGACCTAGTGAACTTCAGTGTTAATCAGGAAAACTGCCTGAGGGTAAGGGTGGTCTGATTAATGCAGTGGAAAATTTTATTTCAACCGACTATATCTATATTGGGCTGGCTGAGTAAGTAATTTCCACAGATCCAGAATTTCTCTTTAGTTAAATTGACCAAAAATAAAAAAGCACAACCCTGAAGTCTCTATGATAGTCTTGTCTCTATAAGTATGTTTCTTCTGTACAATAAGCTTGAGGGTATTATCTTCCGATAAGATCTGATCACAACTTTAAGCATGAGAATTTTAAACATGGTGATACACGACCGGGAAGGCTGACTGTTCTGAGACTAGCCTTACAAAACCACTGCCAGCACATAACTTGATAAGCAAACGTTGATGAGTGCATAATGTGTTTAAATGTCATTGTAACTACAATAGGAGAGCAGAGACCACCTGTAAAGTGAGTTAAGGGGCTTGACATTAATAACAAAAGCCACAGTTTACAGATCACACTAGGACATCAACACATACATATTGATACCCACACACTTGCGATTTTGACCACGACCCCGCATGCAGCTGAGTCACTTTGAAATAGCCTGCATCATCTCTGAATGTGCATGTGTGAATGTGTGTGTGTGTGTGTGTGTGCGCATGTTAAATTGGAGAGAAAAAGTGAGCAGTTTGCAGTTGAGGTTAGAGTTGGGATTAGCAGAGGTCTAAACAAAGAAAAGTGGATTAAATGTTGAATGTATATTTAAATGCATGTGGTCCGGTACTTTTAATTTACTATTAATACTTGATATTAAAAACTGTCAGGAATGTGTCTGCAAATGCTACTAAAGAGCTCACCCTGACTGAAGGAAACTGCATCAAGTGTAGTGTTCTGTATAATTTGCTGAGCTACTTGTGCATAAGTGACCATTTGAACAGTGTTTTCAGATTTATGTCTGCAATTATAAATCTTGAGTTAACTTTTCTCCTGTATATCCATACTTTTCTGACAGATGCTAACTTCTTAGTAAATACTATGTGTGCGCATGTTAAATTGGAGAGAAAAAGTGAGCAGTTTGCAGTTGAGGTTAGAGTTGGGATTAGCAGAGGTCTAAACAAAGAAAAGTGGATTAAATGTAGAATGTATATTTAAATGCATGTGGTCCGGTACTTTTAATTTACTATTAATACTTGATATTAAAAACTGTCAGGATTTGTGTCTGCAAATGCTACTAAAGAGCTCACCCTGACTGAAGGAAACTGCATCAAGTGTAGTGTTCTGTATAATTTGCTGAGCTACTTGTGCATAAGTGACCATTTGAACAGTGTTTTCAGATTTATGTCTGCAATTATAAATCTTGAGTTAACTTTTCTCCTGTATATCCATACTTTTCTGACAGATGCTAACTTCTTAGTAAATACTAACTAAAATCTTTTTCTTCCAGTGTTTTGCATTTGTAGACCCCTTTATTCTGACTCTTAACATGTTTATGTGAGCTTAGATAATATTTTCACTTATTGAAACACCTTGAAAGGGTTGTAAGAGGGGCTAAAACTAACATTTTGCCACATCTGGTGTATTGGGGAAATTTTCCGGCCATGGACTGTATGTCATTATTTCATTAAAAACAGGTAGACCAAATAGGGGAAACACATCTAAAAAAAATGTTTTCTTATCATTATTATTATTATTATTTAAAAATTAAACAAACTGATTAAGGAAAAATCACTATAATGCTACTCAACTGTAAAGTTTTTATTATTAATAATATACTCATCAATGCCAGTTTTTACTCGCTTTTGGCGCATGGTGGGTGATAATTTTAGGCCTTTGGTATTGATAATATTTGTATTTCTTTCTTCCAATTAAATGAGAGGATGGTAGATTTTAAGAAATCTCTGAACTAATCCAAAAGAGGCTGTCACACGGCATGCGAGTACTAAACTAAGTTCTTTATGTGCGATTAAATAGTCAAATACACACAAGTTTATGTTAAAAACATGCATACAGTAAGTTACAAAAACACATTTGGTTATGTCTGTGAAGGTAAACAGCTGGGAAAGATATTGCATGCTTATATTAGATCTGTGTATTAAGTGACATTAGTGTAATATACACAGTACACTACTGTCTACATTGTTAATATGAGCCAAACAATAAAATAAAAACAGAAAATCACTTACTGCTCTGAACTGAATAATTTCGATAGGTTTTATAAAAAAGACATTTCTTACTTGAGTGCTGCTTTTAAATGCTCTAGCGTGAAGATAAATGTGGCGGATTGTGTGTGGCTCTCTCAGGGCGGCGTCTCTGCTAATACGGCAGTGTCCGTCAACAGTCGTGGGAAGGGCATGTAAAATGTGACGTCACAATTTACGGATTCTACGAACACTTGTTCTGAGACACTGCTTATGATTTATGGGGATTAAAAAAACAAGCATGTGGATTTTTATCATTATAGGGTGGTTGTGTACTAGAGCTGCACGATTAATCGTTAAAAGATCGCAATCTCGATTCAAACACCCCCGCAATCTCATTTCTAAATGACAGCGAGGTAAGGTTCAACAGTGTTTAGGTAAGAAACAGCTTCACAAGTGGTCTTTTCAGCTACACAATATTATTTCTTAATATTTCTATTATCACAGAAATACTGGGATGAAAGTTTATAGTTCCGTTATAAATGTTGATGCCTATGGTAGTAATCAAAATAGAGCAAATCCACTTTTGAAAGTAATAAAATAACGTTTGTGTTGATTGCATCGTTTACAAGTGATTGTTAAAAATGTATTTGTCATTGAATCATTCAAGAGATTCGTACAAAAACGTTGATTCATCCAGTAAAGAAACAAGTATTTATGAGTGAGTCATTGAATCATTCATTCAAACCACTTTTTCATACTTTTAATATGAAAAATAGGTGTATTAAATATATCATATTTTAAATACATATATTTATATTAAAGGGGCCATCCGATGCCCATTTTCCACAAGTTGATATGATTCTTTAGGGTTTTAATGAAAAGTCTGTAACATAGTTTGGTTAAACTTTCTCAATGGTAGTGTAAAAAACAGCTTTTTTACCCTGTCAAAAACAGCTCTTTTCAGATCAAGCCGTTTTGTTGCATTTTCCTTTAAATGTTAATGAGCTCTGCTGTGCTGACCCCGCCCCTCTCTTCCGAGCCTCTCTCCGAGGGACTGTTTACTTTAGCCGCATTCGTCATGAAATTTGCTAATTAGCACATTATTAGGAAAGGCGATTTGCAAAGATTCATTAAAAAACCTTACACTCACTTCTTCTGGAGGTGAAGCTGGATCACGAATGATTTGCACGAACAAACGCATTTATGTAGATTGGGGGCGCATTCCCTTCAGAAACAAACGTAATCCACTGCGTCTTCAGCGGCTAGAGAGAGACAGAGAAGGAGAAAACAAGAAACAGATTTTGAGCACTGAATGTGTCATGAATGAATCTTGAACGGGGAACTCTCCAGTCGTGGTTTATCGTGAAATTCGCTGTAACTTGTGGGTTTGCAACAGCGAGATGAAGAAGCCATTGGAGACCAGCTTGATTACTTGTCAGCAATACCGGCGTACGGGAACTGTGACGACTAAAATGCAATTTTTCCATTTCACGCTGAATTGAACCTTTCTTTTTACACACTGTATTTTGAGGTTGTCTGTGTGGCCTCATCTTCAGGTCAAAGGATGTGATGAGCAGGGCATGCAGTTCCTGTCGAGTTTGCAAGTGAAATGCCATATATCTGAAACGGGGATTGCGCTATTAATATAACATTAGTATCTATAAGTTATTATTATTATTATTTTTTTTGCATGAGGCACTATAAACTGAATGTCAGTCAATTTTTTCTGTTTTTGAGGCTTATCAGTTTATCAACAAACATGATCAATTGTCTCCTGAGCTTAGCTGACATGTTGGTACTTGGTTTAAATTGATTTGATAGATAGATCTGTGTCAGGTTCATGGTCTTGTTTTCATTGGTTCTGGTTTGTTTCTATGATTTCGGATTAGCTTGCACCTGTTTCTGTTCTCCATGATTACACTCTCTGTATATTTAAGTCCTGTGTTTCCTTAGTTGTTTGTCTGATCTTCTTTATGCTTGTGCCGCATGTACCCCTACAATTTCCTGTGTTTTTCCCCTGTGGATTTAATACTATTATTAAAAGACTGTTTATTATTAAAAGTTAAGTCATTATTCAAACAGCCTTTATCAAAACCACACATCAATAGCTTATTACTTCAATAGGGTGACTGTAAGCTAATATCAACATAAAAAGCCTTTTTTTTACTTCTAAAATATGACTTATGTTGAGTTAAACAGGATATTCAATGAGAAAAATGTTGGGCATACCTTGGTTTTTTTTTCAATGGGAATTGATTGGAACATGAAAAGTGGATGTTTCATGCTTCTAAGGTTTTTTGACTAGCACACGAAGGCTGAAGTTTGAGCATTTTGATAAATCCAGTGGTAAGTTTGATTTCAATCATTCATGCAATTGATGCTCTATAGCAGGGGTGGCGAGCCACAGCCCTGCAGAGTTTTGCTTAAACCCTAATCAAACACACCTGAACAAGCTAATCAAAGTCTGAATGGTTACTAGGAAGCTACAGGCAGGTGAGTTTTAATAAGGGTTGGAGCTGAGAAAAAAAATAAAATAATATATATATATATATGAAATTAGAAAAATAAATTGTAAGTATCAAAACAATGCCCTACCGTATTGCAATGCATCAAAGCAGTCAATCCAACACAGTCAAGAATAACTTAAAGGGGTCATATGATGTGATTTCAATTTTTCCTTTCTCTTTGAAGTGTTACAAGCTCTTGGTGCATAAAGAAGATCTGTAAAGTTGCAAAGACTAAAGTCTCAAATCCAAAGAGATATTCTTTATAAAAGTTAAGAGTCAGCCACACCTACCTAAAATGACTCGTTCTAACACGCCCCCACATACCTACGTCACTATGTGGGAAGATTTGCATAAAGCCGCCCAAATGTTCACGCAAAGAAAGAAGAAAGTTTACAGATGGTGTAAACTTTTGAACAGGATGATGATGTGTACATTTTTTTTTTAATTTTGTTTAAAATATCATATTTTTTTTTTCATTTGGTACTGCGCTTAAGCGACAAATACTTAAATGTTTCCCAGAAGACAAAATAAGTACAATTTACACTGATCATCCAATTCAAAAAGTTTACATCCCCCAGTTCTTAATGCACTGTTGCCTTCTTGAGCATCAGTACGTTTTCACCTTATATAATAGTTATGTATGAGTCCCCCAATTGTCCTCCATGTGAAAAGATGGATCTCAAAATCATATATATACACAGTGCTGTGAAAAAGTGTTTGCCCCCTTTCTGTTTTAATTTTTTTGCATTTGTTACACTTGAATGATTCAGATCATCAAACTAATTTTAATATTACACAAAGGTAACCTGAGAAAATACAAAATGCAGTTTTGAAATAATGATTTCATTTATTAAGTGAAAAAAGCTGTCCAAACCTGCCTTGCCCTACGTGAAAAATGAATTGCCTCCTAAACCTAGTAACTGGTTGTGCCACCCTTTGCAGCAACAACTGCAATCAAATGTTTGTGATAACTGGCAATGAGTCTTTCACATCGCTGTGGAGGAATTTTGGCCCACTATTCTTTGCAGAATTGTTTTAATTCAGCCACATTGGAGGGTTTTTGAGCATGAATGGACTGTTTAAGGACATGCCACAGCATCTCAATTGGATTTAAGTCCGGAACTTTGATTTGGCCATTCCAAAACCTTAATTTTGTTTTTCTTGAGCCATTCAGAGGTGGACTTGCTGGTGTGTTTGGCATCATTGTCCTGCTGCATAACCCACGTGCGCTTGAGGTTACAAACTGATGGCTGGACATTTTCCTTTAGGATTTTCTGATAGAGAGCAGAATTCATGGTTCCATCAATTATGGCAAGTTGTCCAGGTCCTGAAGCTGCAAAGCAGCCCCAGACCATCACACTACCACCACCACCATGTTTGACTGTTGGTATGATGTTCTTTTTATGAAATGCTGTGTGGGTTTTATGCCAGATGTAACGGGACACACACCTTCCAAAAAGTTCTAATTTTGTCTCATCAGTCCACAGAATATTTGCCCAAAAGTCTTGGGGATAATCAAGATATTTTTTGGCAAATGTGAGACGAGCCTTTGAGTTCTTTTTGGTCAGCAATGGCTTTTGCCTTGGAACTCTCTCATGGATGCCGTTTTTGCCCAGTCTCTTTCTTATTGTTGAATCATGAACACTGACCTCAATTGAGGCAAGTGAGGCCTGCAGTTCTTTAGATGTTGTTCTGGGTTCCACTGTTCCAAGTTTTCTCCATTTGTGGATAATGGCTCTGCTCGCCATCAGGCATGATATGTTGCTCTTTAAGCATGCTTCACTTTGTCAGACAGGTTCTATTTAAGAGATTTCTTGATTCAACAGGTCTGGCAGTAATCAGGCCTGGGTGTGGCTAGTGAAATTCAACTCAGCTTTCTAAAATAATGTGGTTAATCATAGTTCTTTCATGATATAACAGGAGGAGGCAATTAATTTTTCACGTAGGGCCAGGTAGGTTTGGACAGCATTTTTCCCTTAAAGCTGCAGTCCGTAACTTTTTTGGTTAAAAATGATCCAAAATCAATATTTGAGCAAGTACATAACCAGCCAGTGCTCAAAACTATCGCCTTACTTTAGCCTGTTTCACAACGGTTATCTTATAATAATGTTTTCTAATTTGAGTGGTACGGGTAGGTTTTCGCGGGAAATTCGAGCATGCCATTACGTCATTACGTCACATCTGTAAACATAAAGAAGTTGTCCCAGCTATAGGCTATGGCATGTGAGGATCCTGCAGGTGGCGGATCGTTTATAGCCTTTTCTCACAGCAGCTAGAATAATTAAATGTATCATTTTGATGGCGGATTGTAATCCAGAAAGGATTATGTGTTTATGAAAAAAACATGTGAATGAAATTAGATAATATTGCCGTTTTAAATGTGCTAATGATTACAGATAGCCTGGAATTACACAATATTTGTATTTTAAAGACAACCAGTTCGAAAGGAGCATAATTAGCTTTTTGGGTTAAAAGAATTTCTTAATATGAAATTCGAGTGGTGTGACAATTAGAGATTAGACTGTACAGAAATTGAAATCTACTCGCTTATAAACACTATATTCACATAGTCACGTAATGCTGATGTTGTTAACATTAACAATTTGAGAATAAAGTATAACAATAATTTGCACGGTTCGATGTGATATGAGCTCATTTAGATTAAATCACCATTGGTAGCGCGATTTATTGTAATGATTTTTTTCCTCAGTTGGTCAGAACAAACATGGCAGACTTGTTACTTACTTGTTCAGATGACAATATACGGTGAACATTATTATTTGGGTCATATATTCCAAGACGTAGGCTAGAATCTGTGATTCTTAAGTACAGTGAATATCCACACCGGTGCGGTGACTGACTGCCACACATACTCCTCAAAACATTAGATTCATCCGCGCTGGAGCCGCGCCGGCACACAACCCAAGCAAGGAAGATAATTCCGCAAACAGCTGCAATTGCAGGTTTTCAAACAGAGATGACGATAAAGAGGCAAAACTTACGGACTGCAGCTTTAAAATAACTGTTAGTCAGGTTGAAAACAGTACAAGTAACCATTGGATTACTAGTATTTGAAGCATAAGTACACTAAAAAATGCTGGGTTGTTTCAACCCAACTTTGGGTCAAATATGGACTAAACCAACTTTTGGGTTAAAAATGTAATTTAAAAATTTAACCCAACAGTTGGGTTAGTCCATATTTGACCCAAAGTTGGGTTGAAACAACCCAGCATTTTTTAGTGTACTTATGCTTCAAATACTAGTAATCCAATGGTTACTTGTACTGTTTTCAACCTGACTAACAGTTATTTTAAAGCTGCAGTCCGTAAGTTTTGCCTCTTTATCGTCATCTCTGTTTGAAAACCTGCAGTTGCAGCTGTTTGTGGAATTATCTTCCTTGTGTGGGTTGTGAGTCGGCGCGGCTCCAGCGCGGATGAATCTAATGTTCTGAAGAGTATGTGTGGCAGTCAGTCACTGCACCGGTGTGGATATTTACTGTACTTGTACAGATTCTAGCCTACGTCTTGGAATATATGACCCAAATAAGAATTTTCACCGTATATTGTCATCTGAACAATTAATTAACAAATGTGCCACGTTTGTTCTGACCAACTGAGGAAAAAAGCATTACAATAAATCGCGCTACCAATGGTGGTTTAATCTAAATGAGCTCATATCACATCAAACCGTGCAAATTATTATTATACTTTATTCTCAAATTGTTAATGTTAACAACATCAGCATTACATGACTATGTGAATATAGTGTGTATTTGCGTGTAGATTTCAATTTCTGGACAGTCTAATCTCTAATTGTCATACCACTCGAATTTCATATTAAGAAATTCTTTTAACCCAAAAAGCAAATTATGCTCCCTTCGAACTGGTTGTCTTTAAAATACAAATAGTGTGTAATCCCTGGCTATCTGTAATCAGAAGCACATTTAAAACTGGAATATAATTTAATTTCATTCACATGTGTTTCATAAACCCATAATCCTTTCTGGATTACAATCCGCCATCAAAATGATACATTTAATTATTCTGGCTGCTGTGAGAAAAGGCTATAAACGATCCGCCACCTGCTGGATCCTCACATGCGGTAGCCTAGTAGCCGCGACAACTTCTTTATGTTTACAGTCGTGACGTAATGACGCAGCGGCATGCTCGAATTTCTACCTCGAAACTTCGAAACCTACCCGTACCACTCAAATTAGAAAACATTATTATAAGCTAACCGTTGTGAATCGGGCTAAAGTAAGGCGATAGTTTTGAACACTGGCTGGTTATGTACTTGCTCAAATATTGATTTCGGATAATTTTTAACCAAAAAAAGTTACGGACTGCAGCTTTAAGAATGTAGTCCAGTTTTTTTTTTAGTAGCGATTGAATATGGATTCCAATTGTAGCAGTTTAATCTTACGAGTAAAGTGTTTAATTAAACTATAAAGTATATAAAGTAGCCATCCTGACTAGTCGGTACATATGAAAAGAAAAAGCACAGCTGTAACTAGTGAGGATGAAATACTACTAGCAAACATCAGGGTACTAGTTACCAATAAATATTTTTTTCTTTAATTTATTTTTATTTACTTATTATTTAAGATACTAGTTGGTGTTAACAAATAACTGTTAAATTGGCTTGCCATAGGGAGTCAGGAACATTCAAAGTAGGGAAAGAGACAGTATGAGTTAACTATGAAGGCCAACAGAGGACTGAGACTTGGATTGCTTGGATTTTTCTTTTTTTTTTGATGCAATGAACTGCGGCAACAATTAATTGTTGTTGTGGGCATGTCATCGAAGTCTGCATGACAATAAAACTTAAACATGCTAACAAAATGTATAGAACAACAGATTTATTAATTTGATATCCAATAGTGCACAAATGGCTGCATATCTCCTGAGGACTAACAAACAACCTTTTGAGCGTTAAATTACAAACAGCTTTTCCAGATATTTACCAGGTTAACAAACATTTCTTACACAATACCACAGTTTCGACTGTTACTTTAAAAACATAATCAATTAATATGGGTGAGAAGTTATTTGCTTTCATTTAGATTTATTTTTAATATCAGTGCTCTCTCTTAAGCCTAAGATAGTGTATTGGTCTCTCATCCTGAGCAGGCCTGCTGTCTGGTTTTAGAGAAATTTTGTGCCTATTTCAGCTAACATACTCCTCAAAACATTAGATTCATCCGCGCTGGAGCCGCGCCGGCACACAACCCAAGCAAGGAAGATAATTCCGCAAACAGCTGCAATTGCAGGTTTTCAAACAGAGATGACGACAAAGAGGCAAAACTTATGGACTGCAGCTTTAATAAATGAAATCATCATTTAAAAATTGCATTTTGTATTTACTTGCATTATCTTTGTGTAATATTAAAATTGGTTTGATGATCTGAAACTTTTAAGTGTAACAAATATGCAAAAAAAAACAAAACCCAGGAAGGGGGCAAAAACTTTTTCACGGTACTGTATATATATATATATATATATATACACACACACACACACACACACACATACAATATTTATTTCAGTTTTTACAACCAATAAAAAAAAATTAATTTGTATGTTTCTATTAGGGATGCATATTACATCTATAGTTAACAAATATGCAAAAAAAAACAAAACCCAGGAAGGGGGCAAAAACTTTTTCACGGTACTGTATATATATATATATATATATATACACACACACACACACACACACACACACATACAATATTTATTTCAGTTTTTACAACCAATAAAAAAAATTTAATTTGTATGTTTCTATTAGGGATGCATATTACATCTATAGTTTTTTTTAATATTTGTATTAATTTGTTTGTTTGTGTTGGCTGATATAGAATATTTAGAACTCATCATCATGCTCAATTCCCCAATTTTTCCATTTAGATTATTGTCATCAAAGTTCACTTACAGTTGGTCTTTAAAATCACTAATACTTTGTGTTTAAAATATTCATACTGTTGCCAGATTCACTTTGACCATTTAAAAAAAATATTTTTGTGTGTTTTTATATATTTATTTATTTAGATAAAATAAATAACAAATACTATTTAATCAATATCAAGCAACATTTATACTGGTTATCGGCCACAAAATGATAATTATCAGCTTATTAGAATCAAATATACAGGTCATATACTCTGTGACTAAACCTGCCTTTTTAGCCCAGTCTTAAACAGTTGTCTACCATAATTCCATAGCAGGCTATTGGGGTCAGTATGGGTTTAGGGGGGCTGCCCCAATCTACACAAGTGGGATGAGTAGCCCCTAGGGTGAGTAATGCTGGCCACTGACACATGTTTGTCACTGACCACACACATCACATCTACATCTAACCTTTAGTAAGGTGAAAAGCACGACGTCTCAAAACCAGTTCCATTGTGTCATGACATTTACTGCCCATCTTTGAGGTCTTACTCTAAATTGTGTGAAACAATACAGCTCTGTCTACAGCTCTGAAGCTCTGAGCTCTTTGAGGTTGAGAATATGGATTTTTTTTTTGTCAGGAGAAAATAGATTTTGTTTTGAAATAACTCTCTTTTTATTGTGAAACACCCCCATCCCACCTACTACATAGCTTTAGTGTTAAGTTTCTTGTTCCTCAGAAACGCCAGCACTCACCACACCTAACTGCTTCAGAAGAGATGCTCACTGAAGGTACAGCAGTGGCTCCCAGAGTTGTGGTTTGACTCGAGGTATTTCCCTGCACGTTCACCCAAAATTTACATCATGTGAACCAGAGGCATACCTACATGAAGTGGGGGCCCCAGGCAAAATTAATCAGTGAGGCCCTTCTAAAAGATTTTGTTGTTGTTGTTGTTAATGTATCTTTGTTGCCTAGTGATATAATTATACAGCATATGAAAGGTGGACAAAACACATCTAACAGTATATAATGCACAAAACAGGATGCGTGCTCTCTCTCACTCGAATGTGCACGCTCAGACCTGTGCACTCAAATCTATAAAATTGTCTTCTCTCCTGAAAATAATGTTGCCAGAAGCCCATCAACCACCAGACTTCCGTGACTGACTGATGCAATAACAGAGTACCTTTCAATTACGGATCCATCTTTGTTAGCATTTTCAAGCTGATTTGGTCAGTGAATTCTCGTTATTTATTTGATTAATTACCCTAATAGTTATTTGAATTAAGTGGCTATTCTAAATAGGTATTTATTGAATTATTTTATGTATTTCAGCAAGTGAACGAGTTGCGGCGAAGCTCATGAAAAGAATGTTTTGTTTATTTTGTGTAGCCTAATGAATTCAAGCACAATCCTTTTTAATTAATTAGGCTGTAAAAAATGGGAATGTTAAAATATTTAAGGCACAGTTGTTGCATGACAACCTAGGCTGCGTTTCCCAAAAGCTTTGTAAGCCTAAGAAGTTCGTAAAAACGGTCGTACGACTGATCTTAATATTATGGTCTGTTTCCCAAAAGCATCGTAACTTAAGTAGCACTTGAAAAACATCGTAGAACTACGAGTGCTCTGGAGTAATCGTAAAGCCCTAAGTGCATCGTAAGAAGACCGATTTATGCGGTCACCTGTAGGACAATCGGCAGATTACACCTATAACTTTATTCAAGTGCAATGTGATTATAATATAAAGTTTTGATTGTACTTTATTCTACACTTTATTACTATATTAAGCTACTTTAGTAGATGTTTACTTTTTAATAATAATAAAAAAAGAATTTATAAATGAAATAATTAAAACGGGCAGAAAAAATAGAAATACACATCTAAACTGAATGACTGAACCAAAAAAAATAAAAATAAAAGAAGTAATGTAGGAAATATGCTTCAAAGACTGGGGGAAAAAATCTCTCAATGACTTACTGACGTGCACGAAAACCACTGTATTGGACCCGTAAATGACGTCTCTGTATAGATATTATATAGCCTACTATAATATATATTTTTGTATAAAGTATATTGTAGCCTATATTTTTATGTAAAGTATAATATTATACGTATAAATGTAATATAATATAATTGTTATTATATCCGAGTTGTCTGGAACGCAGCATTAGGTTAACATTTCAATAAACGAGCGTTTACTACAATTACGAGCCATTCTATAAGGTGACATTTCAGCACTTGACAAGCGGATAATGACTGAACCAAAAAAAAAAATAAATAAAAGAAGTAATGTAGGAAATATGCTTCAAAGACTGGGGGAAAAAATCTCTCAATGACTTACTGACGTGCACGAAAACCACTGTATTGGACCCGTAAATGACGTCTCTGTATAGATATTATATAGCCTACTATAATATATATTTTTGTATAAAGTATATTGTAGCATATATTTTTATGTAAAGTATAATATTATACGTATAAATGTAATATAATGTAATGTAATGTAATTGTTATTATATCCGAGTTGTCTGGAATGCAGCATTATGTTAACATTTCAATAAACGAGTGTTTAATACAATTACGAGCCATTCTATAAGGTGACATTTCAGCATTTGACAAACAGGTAGCGACTCCTAAGTAGCACTTAAGCACGGCTACTTGCGATTGCATTAAGTGCATTTTTGGGAAACGCACGTGAAACAATAACGAAAGATCGTAAAATGACTCGTAGAAAACGCTCTTAAGTCATAAGATCAGTCATTAACGAGAAACGCAGCCCTAGCCCGTTATCATTTGCTCATGGAAACAATGATAAATAAAATGTTTTATATTTGGTTTGGAGTGGAATAGAGTGGGGGCAGAAACATAAATTGGTGCCTATGCTTCAGGGCCGTGCAGAGACCTTTGGAGGGCAGGTGCTCAAAGTATAAAAGGGGCCCATGGAGCATGGCTTTTAATAGGGCTGTGCTCCTTGCTGAGACATGTATTGAAACGGATGCTTCTGTATTGATAGCAGCAAATGCCGTGACGCAGTTTTGAAAAAGAAACACAAAACAGAAAAGACAATTTTAAGTTTAAAAGTTAAATAAATATTTCTTTGCACCTCTTAATCACTCTGAAAATAGAAACAGAATTAAATTAGGCCTATTATTATTATTGAGTTTACAGGGTATGGTGGTTTTGCTGTTGTAAACTACTTGTTGTTGTAGAAAAAATATTTCTGTCTTATTTAAAATAGAATTATATTATAATCCTGTTCTGGATTTATTCATTTTTTAAATTATAATGATGATAAAAACAGGATTGATAAGTAGCCTATAAATCGGAGGATGAGAAAATCAGTATAAGCCTGTTTTATCAGTGTTGTGATCATTATTTTTAAGGCACTCTATGTTTTTAAAATAAATACTGTAATAAAAAAAAAGTTCAAAGTAATAGTTTTTCAGTCCGATAACATAAAGGCAAGACCCCTCGACACCCTTTAAACTTTTCCCAATCAAACAGCAAGAACGAAAGAGAACAGGCACCTTTGTTTGTATTGCTGTGTACGTTAGCTGCATTTTTAATATTTCATTTTAAAGAAATGTAATTTCGTCCCCCGCACTTTATTCGGGCAGGTGTCTTCACATAGAGGTTTCTAGATTTAAATTCAAAGAGACAGTATTGATAGTCTATGCATGACCTGACCTAAGTAGCACTTAAGCACGGCTACTTGCGATTGCATTAAGTGCATTTTTGGGAAACGCACGTGAAACAATAACGAAAGATCGTAAAATGACTCGTAGAAAACGCTCTTAAGTCATAAGATCAGTCATTAACGAGAAACGCAGCCCTAGCCCGTTATCATTTGCTCATGGAAACAATGATAAATAAAATGTTTTATATTTGGTTTGGAGTGGAATAGAGTGGGGGCAGAAACATAAATTGGTGCCTATGCTTCAGGGCCGTGCAGAGACCTTTGGAGGGCAGGTGCTCAAAGTATAAAAGGGGCCCATGGAGCATGGCTTTTAATAGGGCTGTGCTCCTTGCTGAGACATGTATTGAAACGGATGCTTCTGTATTGATAGCAGCAAATGCCGTGACGCAGTTTTGAAAAAGAAACACAGAACAGAAAAGACAATTTTAAGTTTAAAAGTTAAATAAATATTTCTTTGCACCTCTTAATCACTCTGAAAATAGAAACAGAATTAAATTAGGCCTATTATTATTATTGAGTTTACAGGGTATGGTGGTTTTGCTGTTGTAAACTACTTGTTGTTGTAGAAAAAATATTTCTGTCTTATTTAAAATAGAATTATATTATAATCCTGTTCTGGATTTATTCATTTTTTAAATTATAATGATGATAAAAACAGGATTGATAAGTAGCCTATAAATCGGAGGATGAGAAAATCAGTATAAGCCTGTTTTATCAGTGTTGTGATCATTATTTTTAAGGCACTCTATGTTTTTAAAATAAATACTGTAATAAAAAAAAAGTTCAAAGTAATAGTTTTTCAGTCCGATAACATAAAGGCAAGACCCCTCGACGCCCTTTAAACTTTTCCCAATCAAACAGCAAGAACGAAAGAGAACAGGCACCTTTGTTTGTATTGCTGTGTACGTTAGCTGCATTTTTAATATTTAATTTTAAAGAAATGTAATTCGTCCCCCGCACTTTATTCGGGCAGGTGTGTTCACATAGAGGTTTCTAGATTTAAATTCAAAGAGACAGTATTGATAGTCTATGCATGACCTGATGTTTTATTGTATCCAAAATGAGGAGAAGTATATATCTGGAGCACTTAACACTCTCATGCAGTGTATGTTTAATTCATACTCGAAGCCGGAGGGCGCTCTCGTCTCCTTATTCGGGCCGGAAATTCTGATAAGCTGTGGGCCGGGCTAGGGCCTAAATTTAAGGTCCGTGCAGGGCTCTGCAATCCATGCAGGATTGATGTCGCTGCGTGTTATAGCTATTAATATTAACATTCCTGTTGGTTTAAACGGTCACCGTTCGGGGGCCTCCTTAAAATGCGGGGCCCCAAGCATTTGCCTGCCCCATTGCTACGCCTCTTATGTGAACACACACACGCCACATTTACCACAGTTATTTTAGACATATGTACATAGATGACTAAGTTTACATACCTTAGGTCTACTCCCACAAATCTCTGTGCAAATATAGAAAATTCTAGAAAATTCTGCATTTCTTTATTTAGCAGGGAACTGAGATGTATATACCTGCGATAGACAGTCACATTTTATATTATACACGTAATTCGTCCCCCGCACTTTATTCGGGCAGGTGTGTTCACATAGAGGTTTCTAGATTTAAATTCAAAGAGACAGTATTGATAGTCTATGCATGACCTGACGTTTTATTCGTATCCAAAATGAGGAGAAGTATATATCTGGAGCACTTAACACTCTCATGCAGTGTATGTTTAATTCATACTCGAAGCCGGAGGGCGCTCTCGTCTCCTTATTCGGGCCGGAAATTCTGATAAGCTGTGGGCCGGGCTAGGGCCTAAATTTAAGGTCCGTGCAGGGCTCTGCAATCCGTGCAGGATTGATGTCGCTGCGTGTTATAGCTATTAATATTAACATTCCTGTTGGTTTAAACGGTCACCGTTCGGGGGCCTCCTTAAAATGCGGGGCCCCAAGCATTTGCCTGCCCCATTGCTACGCCTCTTATGTGAACACACACACGCCACATTTACCACAGTTATTTTAGACATATGTACATAGATGACTAAGTTTACATACCTTAGGTCTACTCCCACAAATCTCTGTGCAAATATAGAAAATTCTAGAAAATTCTGCATTTCTTTATTTAGCAGGGAACTGAGATGTATATACCTGCGATAGACAGTCACATTTTATATTATACACATTTGATGTATTTCCTTAGATGTAAAAAGTGATTACACCCTTAGAGTATATTATCTTTTCATTACGGATAAGAAAAGGTCTGGGAATGAAGATCAACTAACTGTTGTGAACGTGTGTGAGGGTGCAGTGTCAGGTGAAACCCCCTTTTTAGCCCACATATAGCTCTGCTAATGGAATTCTTTATAATTTGGCATGTCTTTCAGTTCTATTTTCTATAAAAAGCAGGTAGTAACTCCATAAATACCCCCCCCCCCCGGTTGTAGTCCTTTTTTGTTGTTATTATAAGACATATTTGAGAAGTAAGTATGTGTCATTTAAAAAAGGGACGAATAGGTAGGTTGTTTGAGAACTTTTATGTTAAAAATAATAATAATAAATTGATGACATCATCCAATGATGTATTGCTGTAATACATTGTGGTTGTGTATTGGTTGGTCTGAAGCAAATATTGTTTTCAGCAAGAAAACAAAACAATGTTCCAATGTACCCAATATATTGAGAAACAAACAAACAAACAGACCTATGCGTGTGTGTATATAGTACATATACACCAAACACCAATGACTTGTACATACACTATATGGACAAAAGGATTGGGACACCCCTTCTTTAGAACATAAAAGGGCAAATAGCTAATAATTTATGTATTTAAGAATTTGTTTCCATCTCTGTTGCAACATTTTGGAAGTGTCTAAAATGACTGTACCATACGTACCAGTCATTGGTGTTTTTGGCTCAAGGTCTGCATTTAAAGTCACACCAGAGGTGTTCAGCTGGGTTTCTGCAGACCAGTCAAGTTCTTCCACACTGACTGAATCAATCATTTCTTTTTGAACCTTGCCTTATACACAGAGGCACTGTCATGTTAGAATAGAAAAGGGTCCTGTCCAAACTGTTGCTATAAAATTAGAAGCACACAATTCCTTAGAATATCATTATATGCTTAAACATTAAGATTTGTACTCATGGAAATTACTAAAGTAGTCAAACCTGTTCATTAGAAGGGGGTGTCCCAATACTTTTGGCAATATAGTGTACACAGAACCGCCGCTCCCTATATGCAGAGTACGCAGTTTGCGTAGGGCACCAACTCCCAGGGGGGTTCCATCCGAGTTGCTCAAAAAAAGAAAAAAAAGAAAATTTGTTCTATATTAATATTAACATATACATATACATAAATACAAATCTAAACATTAACACATATATAATATATATTTATATAAATAAAAAATGCATTTTATGATGAACATAGTATAGGCAGTATAAGCACACGTGACATGCCATTCTTGTGCATTCATGTGCTGGCAAAGGACCAGCACAAACCAGCAAAAGGACCAGCATAAACCAGCAAAGGACCAGTTTAAACCAGCAAAGGACCAGCGTAAACCAGCAAAGGACCAGCTTAAACCAGCAAAGGACCAGTTTAAACCAGCAAAGGAC
>NW_015505253.1:520568-546879 GCF_001515645.1 Sinocyclocheilus grahami | reverse complement strand
CAACAACGCATCTGACTTAATATTCTAGTTTCCATGACTTAAAATGTATTATATAAAAAATATGAGGCAATAAAGGCTGGTTAATTAATAATAATCATGGTTTCATTGAATACCACTGTTAAATACATAATGTAATACAAAATAAACAATTTGCGTTTTTACAAATGCCGGCAAAGGGCACCAAAGGCCTAATAATAATCTACTGTTGTTACACTTACAGGACGATCAAATCCTTGTTTACTATATTCACAAAACATTTAATTCAAATATCCACTTAATTTCATCAACAAAAACATGTGGACATCACAACCCTTACCAAAATTAACCATGGTTTTATTGTAGTAAAACTGCTTAATTTTATTTTGTGTGATTTCTGAATGCTTGAGACTATAAAATCAATCAGACAACGATATTAATAAAATTATTGCCAAAGGTAACTGTCTAGAGCTACAAATGTAATTTATAAATAATCCAATTTAATTACTATTTATTTATTTACTTTTATATTTTATTAAAGTTATATTTTGACCCTTTATTGAAGGGTTTTTTTGAAGAAGAAGAAGAAGAAGAAGAAGGGGGCACAACAATGCTATTCTACTTAGGGCACCCATTTGGCCAGCAGCAGCCCTGAGTGTACACACACACACATACACACACACAGTCTGGTCAGCTATCCTTGTGGGGACTCTCCATAGGCGTAATGGTTTTTCTACTGTACAGACCGTATATTCTATTGCCCTAAACCTACCCCTCACAGGAAACTTTCTGCATTTTTAGATTTTCAAAAAAATTAATTCTGTATGATTTATAAGCTTTTGTACCCGTGGGGACCACCATTTAGGTCCCCATCGTGACATGAGTCCCCATGAGTCTGTGTGTCTGTGTTTAAGTCCCCACCAGGATATATAAACCAGTACACACACACACACACAGACGCCGCACACTGGTTTTTATGTTTTATGGGGACTCTGAAATAAACTGTCTTGTATGTATATAGAAGATAATAATAATAAACTGTATTCAGTATTTGATTATTTATTCTCTTTAATATGGCATGCATATAAATGAACACAGACCTGATGTTTGAAGAAGATTCTGGTCTCACACCTGCCATCAGGGCCGTCTCTAGTGGGGTGAAAGGTGGTGACGATTATAGGGCCCACGGCTGAGGGGGGGTCCTCCAGCGATCTCAACCGACTGGCTGAGGCCAGCCTAAAAATACGCTCAGGACAGTTGACGGGCCACTGCTGCGCATCGTCACAAAAGCTTATCATTTGCAGTGTTTTTAAGCCTTGCAAATTTAAACATTCAAAAGAGTTTAAAGCATTCAAACACAAGACGCAGAAAAACTCAACTGAAAGCCTACTCGCACGCCTTGTTCTAATTTACTAATTTATATTTACCCTCTCACAGACAGCAACACCAAACCGAGCTCTCCTTCGCGTCCTCCTGCACCTGAACGAACAAATACCAATCGCAGTTTAAACATGCAAACAGAAAACGATGTGAAAGAGCCCAATTCAGCACCCGCGCACGGTGTTCTGTGCGCACAGGGCGCACGCAGAAAGACGCGTCTCAAAGCGCTTGAACACCGAATTCGCCTCTTCTTGCTCTTGTACCGACAAATACATACAAAATTGTCAATAACCCGTCTTGGAGAGTCTCCTCGAAAAAACTGTCGGTTATGTCTTAAGTGAAAGTAAACAGTGGAGAAAGAAATCGGATGTGTATCATTGTAATGGATGTGTTGTCTCTTAAAGTGACCGAGCATAATTTACTAGCTGCTGTAATGTTAAAGGTGCAATAGGTGATTGTCTTCAGAAACATTTTTTGTTATGCTGGTTGAAAGTCTCTTCACATCCTGATAGCAATCATTAAGTTAAGTGGTCTAAATGTATTTATCTGTATTTATATATTCTGTGGAAGGTGTAGGACCAAGAAATGTCCATCTAATCAAAACGTTAGGTCCGAGCGTTTTAATTAGCTTTCCTACCTGCCTGTCAACGTATGTATTAGCATACCTCTGCGCACCCCGTTCGTGCAGACAGGATATGTCATCAGCGCGTTCACGCACGCTGTGCAGACAGAGCTAGAATGGCAGACAAACATCAACAACCCAATCTTCCTTCCTGGTATAGTAGTAGTTTACGCTTAGATAACACACCCGATTCAGATAACCAGCTCGTTAGAAGTGAGCTACGTGCACGAACTGTGTTCCGATCGATATGATCCCTACACAGTGTTCATTGCTCCCTACTCCCTGAGCAGGAGAAATCCGTTTAAGTTTACTTAACTTCTCATTCACGGATTTGTGCGCAGTATCTGGATGCGAGGGTGCGAGGACTGGAAATGGGAACTGCTGATGTAACCTATTGTAATGTTGTCTCTAGTATTCAAGTATTCAAGGGTAAATCAATAACATTTGTAGCTTTAAGGATTCATCTCTATTTTATTTTGAATTTAGTGTTTGATATCTTTATTCAATTTCTGTACATTTCCTACTTGCTCTGTGACATATTATACCCAAAAATTCTTCATACAGTGGACTACCAGAAAAATTGCCAAAAAATAAATAAATTTGGGACCAAAAATTATTCAGACACGTTGACCTGACCATGTTTTGCTTAAGTTTTTTCTTTAATTGCTAATGCGATCTTTTTACACCAAAGACTGAACAAAATGAAGCAATGCTTGGTAATTGGTCAACAAAGTATTGATAGTTGTGTAAATATTGTCATACTAACAGTTGTCTGAATTTTTGGTTGATTGTAATCCATTACATACCTTTCTATCAAAGTTATCTGACATTATCAAGCTGAATTTGTGCTGACAGTTTAACTATTAAAATTTTCTAAACTATAGCAAATAATGTGAGAAGTGTTGAAGGTGTCTGAATACATTTTGGATTGACTGTATATTTAATTTTTTTACAGTGAAGACTATGCAGTGCTATTTTACATTTGATTATTCGGTTTCTGTACCTGGACACCTACAAACTTGAAAAAACTTAAACATTGTAAATAGCACAAATAAATAAATAGAATGAACATACAAATGAAACTATTTCAAACAGGGCCCACTGGTAAAAACATGCACTGGGGCCCCGCAAACCCCTGCCTGCCATGTTCAAGGTTCAGTTTCTAAATAGATTATTACCGACCTCTAGTGGTTAATCAGGAGCAAAGTGGGCATAAGATTTATTTCTACAAGTATATTTCAGTTCACTTCAGTGTACACTCATGACATTATTCTTGTAGATTTGTCATTTATATTTTAGTTATGCTTTTTTTCCCCATTATTTGCTCAACTGAAACAGGAAACCAGTAATGTGACATCACAGCCAGGCCATGAATCACCAAAACATGCATCACCAAAAATGGACAAAGGTCTACACAACTCGCCTAGAACCGGATCTGCCAGACTGTTGCACTGTAAGTAAATCATAATCCTGAATACCAGAAACAGGCAAAAGGTTATTGTTCTCAGGCTAAGTTCGTTTTATGGTTGACATTTCCTTCTTGCTAACGCCATTGTTTTGGGGCAGAAATAATATTTCCATTATCAATTACCATTGTGTGCACTATTACAGAACAATGGCATTAGTTTGTTGCCTTTTTCTGGATATAACAAAGAATAACAAAGTTTCTTTTTTGTGTTCATTTGATTTTGTCTTATTTTTAGTGCACATGTAGGTGCATTCACGTTTAGGTGCAATAGTGTTATGTCATTTGTATACTATTATTACTTTTCAATATTTTGAATTAGCTTTTATTTTTTAAATGTACATAAATTATACATTTTCTCATTTGTTTTAGTAATTGCATGTTTTGTTTTCATTTTATTATTATTTTTAAACATTTCTGTTTAGCTTAAGTTTATTTTTATATCAGTTTTAGTCTTAATTTTAGTACTTTAAAACTTATTTTAATTAGTTGCAAGGAAACATTTTTTAAAACAAGGTTTTCATCTAATATTTATATTTAATTTATTTCAGTTAACAAATTTGAAAGATTTTTTTAAGTTTTTGGTTAACAACATTATAATACCTTTTATATTAAATTTTTTGCTTTCATAATAAATAGCTTATTTTTATTTTTCTGTTTAATAATGTCATAGGTTACTTTTCAGTAAAACTCCAAAATACTTTTCTTAAAATCTCTTACAAGCTTGTGCATCTGACAAATGACAGTTTTACCCAGTTACCAAGTCACTAAGTTTAAGTTGGCTAATAGACAGTCATCAGAAAGAGGCATTGTAAATCATTCAGTCAAGTGCAAATCTGAAACAATCAGAATTATTTGGCACTGCATGAGAGAATGTTTTGTTCTTGGCTTTTTTTGCAAAAAATGTACTGACTAAGCAGATTGAGCTTCTTTATTGGCTTTTAAAGGAAGGTTTTCAGCGTGTCATGATGTGACTTTCATATGCCATGAAATTGCTTTATAAGCGGTATCAGTTTGTAAATGTTATGTACAAGTATAAAACTGTATGTACACCCCAAAAATTTCAGCACCATGGATAGAGGATTGATTTATATCTTCTTTTTCTACATATTTTGGCGTTTTTATGCATTGTTTTATTTGGATTATTGCAAATTATTACTTATCCCTATTACAAGTTCATTATTTCAAGTTCATGTCAAGTCAAGTCAAATCAACGTTATTAATGTAGCACTTTAAACAATACAGTTTGTGCCAAAGCAGCTATACAATGTTAAACAGGAACATAGTGTGTCGGTAATGCAGGAAGACTATAGTAAACAGTAAAATAGATGTCACCATCCAGCTCAGTTCAGTTCTCTTTAATAGTGTCAAAGGTTACTGTGGCAAGGAACCAAAATTCAAAAACTCATCCGGACAGAAAGTATACAGTAATAAGGAGATTAATATGATTTCCCAGTTGTTCTATGAGAAGCTGTAGAGGTCAGAGGTATACTCTTTAGTTGAGTCTGATATGGAGAGTTTTTTTGAGTGGCCTGAACATACCCAGAATCTCATGCAATCTCAAAGCATGCGTGTGACTGAAGAAGAAGTTAATGTAAATTAACTTATATTACTATATAACGTAAATTACTTATGTAAATAAGCCCAATGGGCTTACTTCAGAGATCTATAAAGAATTTGAAGATCTTCTAGTCCCTCCTTTACTTAGAATGCTGTCTCACTCTTTTGACACAGGCAGCTTGCCATATTCAATGTTGGAGGCTAATTCATTCTAAAAAAAAAAAAAAGCAGAAGAAAGTTTATCCTACTGAACAATGTCTTTATTAAACGTAGACAGGAAGGTGATTGCTAATGTTTTGTCTTAAAGGTCAGAAGCTGTAATTTCTCATATAATCTCTACTGATGATACTTAATAATAGAAAATGAAATTCCTGTAATAATATTCAATGCTTTTTGAATGTTGTATAGCATGGACAAAATGTTCATGTTGGATCACTGGTGGTGCCTCTCGACGCTGAGAAGGCTTTTGACAGGATAGAGTGGTCCTATCTTTTCTGGGTTTAAGGCAAATTTAACCTTGCTAACAATCTTATAAGATGGGTAATGCTGCTCTATGCGTAACCGCAAGCCTCTGTCATGTATTTGCTCCAGCGATCAAGCCCTTGAGTTTTCCAAAAATAGAATTATTCAAATCTTTAATAAATTCGGCAGCTTTTCAATTGACATTTTCAAAGACTTGTGTTAATGGAAGATGGTACATATTTTCTTTGTATTATTGACTGTTCTTAAGGCATTCTTAATGGCATGTCTTAATGGGAATCTCTCTGGACCGTGACCCACTGGTGTGTATTTTAGGGATTCTTTCATATAACACCTGGAGCTCTTCTTAGATCCAGCTGCTCAAAATTGTATTTACTGCCAGACGCTGCATATTGCAGCAGTGGATTTCTGAAAAACCACCAACAAAGACACCGTGGACTAAGAGTGTATTGGACATTATTCCATTTGAAGCCTTGGTTTTTTTTCCTTAAAAACAAGCTATTTCAGTTTTACAAAACTTGGCACCCTTTTCTCTCCCACTTGGGAGACAGTTTGAGTTGGATGTTGAAGAACGGACTGCATGGCATTACATGGACCAAATTGAGGTGAACATATTTCTGGGTGCCTCCACCGGTTGTATTTTTCTTTTTTATTATTTAATTATTTATTACTACTATTATCATTAATATTTTTTTTTTCCTGGCAATTGCTTTGTTTTCAACTGTGACAGTATGATTGTTTTACTACGATGCCTCTGAAGACGACTGTTAATGTATGTTTTTTGTTGTTGTTTTTGTTGTTGCAAATAAAGGAAAAAAATAAACTAAAAGTCCTTCGGTGACAGAAATGGAGCAGAGTAAACCTTGGGAGAAACAAGGCTAGGGGGACAAGTCTCGTTTGGCCAGACAAAACCAGTATGGTGTGGTTTAATTCCAGGCTGCAACTCAAGTCAGATTGAGCAGAGGACTTGTCTGATATTACCCGTCTGATATTACATGTCATTAATAACACACTACAACATTCTCCATTGCTATTATTTTACTCATCTCATTTATTGAAACGTTTTCATTATCATTATCAGCTGAAACAGGAAAACAGTATGAAGTCACAGATTTCAGCATGAAGTCATTGACTGACCCAAACCCATAAACAAAAAGACCACCAACAGGGAATCAAAGACAGAAAGTAAATATTCAGACTGATGATCTAGTTGGAAGAAATAGTCTTGTCGATCCAAGAGTGCAGCTGGGAGATGCTGGCGTAGACTGCAGGGAAACGGGGGTCACAAGTGCTTCTTTCCCAAGACACAGAGCCCACCAGAGTCCAGACCCCTGAACTCTCACACACCAGAGGACCACCAGAATCACCCTGCGGAAAACACACATTTGAGACTGAACAACAGCAACATTGATATGGTAATGTGTTTCTTCTTGATTTGTCTTCATATACCTGGCAAGTTGAGGAACCGGAGGCTCCAGCACAGATCATGGCATCAGTAATTCTGCTCTGACCCCAGATCTGCCTGCACACAGCAGGACTAATGATGGGTACAACTGTTTGCTGCAGGATCTCAGGGCTCGCTAAAAAAGAGAAGAAATCATGACACATTGCATTGCACAGTAAACAGATGTGTTTTTATTCTCTTTTTGTTTCACAGCTGACTGACTTGTGGTGGCAGTCTGGCCCCAGCCAGTGGTGAAGCAGCGGGTCCCAGGCAGGATGTTGGTGTTTGATGTAGCCAGACATACAGGAGAGATACGGGGTGTAAATGTGACTGGAGCCGACAGTTTCAGCAGAGCAATGTCATTGTTGAAGGTTGCCCTGTTGTAGAGTGGATGGGTGATGACCTGCATATACATACAAGACGGATGATCAGTTAGTAGTGAGAGCTGACTTTTTAGAAGGTAAATAAAAATGTAAGCATTTACTTACACCCGGTGTTTTTAGAATGTGGTTTGGATGTTTTCTTTACTGTACTAAATTTTATATTTGTAAAAAATTTGTTTATTTTGTTGTTAAATATTAGTTTATTTTGGCAGGTGTTAGGGATACAATAGCATACATTTTATTCCTCAAAACTTCAATTAGAAAAATACAAGTTGACTGATATTTTTACCAATTTGCACACTTTTCAGCTGTTATATTGAGTTCACTGATTAAAAAAACACAAAATAAACACAACACTGTTTAACCTTTTAAATGATGTCCGTTCAATCACAAATGAGAAATATGTGAGTTCAATTAAACAATAACAATAATAAAATCTAAAACAAAGATTAAAATCATTTTGCAACCTTTTAGATCACACCTTTTCTTAAATTACAGGACATAGTCCTACTACTAAAATATTTATAATGAATATGTTTTTGTAGTGTAATGATGACTTGGTTATTATTATGTTTAAAAAACACAGTAATAAAACATCAATTGAAAATTAGTTCTGGCTGTAATTAATATTGGCCAGAACAAAATCAATATCAATTGGTCTCTTTTTTTTCAATTTCAATATCTCTGATCCACTGAGATCATAAAGCATTGTTACCTTGGAAACTAGTTGGAACTGGATGGGTTCATCATTGGAGCCACGATTATGTTCTCCAAGAATGACACGGTGAGAGCCCACCCTTAAGAGAGATAAAAATAAAATGAATAGATAAAAGACAGAAATAAACCAGACAGAGTATTTATGAACCACTAATGTATGTGATGTTTGTCAGATTGAAGAATCTTACATGACAGCGCATTGGGCAGCAGTGAGCACCCAGTTCTCGTTTATCAGGGATCCTCCGCAGAAGTGGAAACCATTGGGGTGCTGTTTAAAAGGTAAAAGCATTGAAAACATGAAATTTACTCTTTAAACAAAGCAGACAAATGTGTGTTTGAAAAACAGATGAGTTACCTGTTATTTCATTCAGGCACACTTCCAAGAAAATTAGAGGAAAACAAATATTTTTGAAGCTCTTAATCAACTGAACCAATGTTTCACAAAAGGATTTACTGTTTCGAAGCGCCTGAAACACCACATTCTGGCAGCACCTGCTGCTCAAAATATTGTAAATGCAACGAAATATAAAGGAAATATAAAGGTTTTTTATATTTCCTTTATATTTCATTGCATATTATACTTTTTACTTATCATCAGAATATTATTTTTACGTATCAGTGTTCTTTTTGTATTATGCACGCATAAGTATTAGAATGCACGAAGAAAAATGAAGCTACACTATCCACCTAATTTTTCCCCGTAAGAGCGGTCGCTGCCATTTGTTAATTGAATGTGTCTGGCTTCTGGTGTCATCCTTCCAGTGGTGCCATGCTTCCAGTTATTTTTAGAAGTAAAAAACAGCTTGTTTTGCTTGATATTGCAAATTGGTGTGTCTTACCATGTTATTTAAATGTATTATCTTAATTATGAACACACTGGCTTGTAGTGCAAACAGTTTTACCATTTACTGCACTTTATTATTCTTCTCGTTATTTCCCTATGGTGGCTAATGAACCGGAAGTCTCACACTTTCACAGAAAACATCTCGGTTACATATGTAACCTTGATTCCCTGAATAGGGAACGAGATGCTGCGATTACATCATTGCTATGGGAAACACCTTTGGTGTGACGAATGTCTGAAGTCCTTATACCTTCATGCCAATTCATTGGCCAAGAGCACTTAGCACTGCCCTAAGAATACGTCACATATGCTCATAGCAGCATGCTACGTGCAAATTCATCAGATTTCCACATTACAAAGGAAGTGCTATCGAAGGTACAGGAACGGCCAGCATCACGGCATATCGTTCCCTATTCAGGGAACCAAGGTTACATACGTAACCGAGACGTTCCCTTTCATAGGTTCACTCAATGCTGCGATAACATCATTACTATGGGAACAATATACCATAACACCTTCATGTACATGAACATAGCTGGAAGACCAAGGAAAGCATCTGCTCAAGCGGACAAAACCTGGGAGCCAGGAGCCGTCCTTACATCCAGACTGTAGAACTTGATGAAAGTGCTAGGAGAGGACCATCCTGCTGCAGCACAAATATTTTCCAACGAAGACCCCTTAAAGAGAGCCTGAGAAGAAGCCATTGCTCTTGTTGAATGAGCACACACCCCTAGAGGCGAAGTCAAACCACGCGCCTCATAGGCCATAGAGATAGCCTCCACTATCCAATGAGACATTCTCTGTTTGGTTGTGCTTTTTGAGCCCTCTAAATCTGGCCTTCCAGTGGGATTGATAGCCTCACCGTCATTGGTGTAGGTAAGTTGGGGCATTTCCGATGCCAGTGAATGTGTGTATCACTGGTGTAAAATTCAATTAGTCAATTTAAGTGGCATTAACGTGGCTAGTTTCCCTTCAAGGGTTCTTGACGATTAAGATTATTTTTTCATTAAGCTGGTCAGTACCGAAATGTCTACTGCTTGCCAAGGACAGTGGGCGAGGTGGTAAAAGGTGCCATGTCACCCTCTGGTGTAATATCCAGTGCCGTGTCAGTTTTCTTCAGGCCTTGGGATAATTTCTAAGGTTTGTCCATCGTCGGGGCGACGATGCCTGACGTTGGGGTGGAATGTAGCAGAGTGAGGTATAGACCCAGTATGATTGGCTGGCGTTATCCAAACAGGTGAACCTATCAGTGTTTGTAATTTATCATGATTGGTCAGTTGGGTAAGTTTCATGAGCCAATTAGTGCCTGTGTTGTGCATATAAAAGGGGGAAGTGTTTGGTTGCTTGGGATGCATCACTCTTGGTACCGCCCTTCTGTGACATGTGGCGCTTTGAATGAGTGCTAGCAGTTGGGTTATGCTCCTGTCTGTTGTGTGCTGGCTGTTGACCAGTTTTCAAATATGGGCCTCCAAGTAGCTGTAATCCTGCATGGTGAGCGACCATGTGTATTGCAGCATTGTACTGTTTTCTTGGATTGATCGCAAGTCCAGGCGTTTCCAATGATCTTAATTGAAGCCTAACAAACCTCAAGTAACTGACTGCCCTTCTGCTCTGCTCTACTCTGTTTTGTTCTGTTATAGTTCTGTCTGGAATTCATCTGGGTCCTATTATATTTTGTATCGTTTGGTGCGTGGATTTAGGTGGGAGGAGTTGGCCATGGTACCTTGTACTGCGTGTCCACATGGAGTGCTGTGTTTAATATTTTAGATTTTTCACGAGTGTGTGTCATGAGTATTGAGTGTGGGGTAGAAATCTGAGGGTCTTTGCTGGCCACCTCCCTCTTATTTTGTTATGCTATTGTATTGTACTTGTTTTGTAAGTTACTGGTAAAGACGTGTGATGTATTGAGACCTTGTGAAGTGTTGTATGTGTTTTTATTAATTGTATGTTAATAAAGTGATTTTTGTTTATATCTGTCTATCCTTATGCTCACCCTGCCTTTGGCAACGAAACTGTGTCCCTTTGCTTAGGGCTGTTATGTCCCGGTGTATTCTGGGTGGCGTAGTCGACTATAGGATTTCTCTTATTATTGGTAATTTTCAAGCTCCTGACCACTTACTGCCACACTAACAATCTTATAAAGTGGGTAATGCTGCTCTATATATAACCACAAGCCTCTGTCATGTATTTGCTCCAGTGATTGAGCTCTTGAGTTTTCCAAAGCATTATTCAAATTGTTAATAAATTCAGCAGCTTTTCAATTTACATTTTCAAAGACTTAAGTGTAAAATGGAAGACGGTACATATTTTCATTGTATTATTGACTGTTCTTAATCTCTCTGGACCTTGACCCACTGGTGTGTATTTTAGGGTTTCTTTCATATAACACCTGGAGCTCTTCTTGGATTCAGCTGCTCAATGTTATTTACTGCCAGATGCTGCATATTGCAGCAGTGGGTTTCTGAAAAACCACCAACAAAGACACCATGGACTAAGAGTGTATTGGACATTATTCCATTAGAAGCCCTTAAAAACAATTTCAGTTTCACAAAACTTGGCACCCTTTTCTCTCCCACTTGGGTTACAGTTTGAGTTGGATGTTGAAGAACGGACTGCATGGCATTACATGGACCGAATTGAGTTTAACCTATTTCTGGGTGCCTCCACCTGTTGTATTTTTATTTTTTGTTATTTAATTATTTATTACTATTATCATTATTTTTTGTTTTTTCCTGGCAATTGCTTTGCTTTCGACTGTGACAGTATGATTGTTTTACTACAATGCCTGTGAAGACGACTGTTAATGTATGTTTTTTGTTGTTGCTCTTCTTGCAAATAAAGAAAAAAAAAAAAACTTTGTCGGTGACAGAAATGGGGCAAAGAAAACCTTGGGAGAAACAAGGATAGGGGGACGAGTCTCGTGTGGCCAGACGAAACCAGCATGGTCTGGTTTCATTCCAGGCTGCAACACAAGTCAGATTGAGCAGAGGACTTGTCTGATATTACCCGTCTGATATTACATGTCATTAATTACACTCTACAACATTCTCCATTGCTTTTTTTTCCATTTTATTTTTACTCCTCTCATTTATTGAAACGTTTACATTATCTGTACAGCTGAAACAGGAAAACAGTATGAAGTCATTGAGTGACACAAACCCATAAACAAAAAGACCACCAACAGGGAATCAAAGACAGAAAGTAAATATTCAAACTGGTGATCTAGTTGGAAGAAATAGTCATGTTGATCCAAGAGTGCAGCTGGGAGATGCTGGCGTAGACTGCAGGGAAACGGGGGTCACAAGTGCTTCTTTCCCAAGACACAGAGCCCACCAGAGTCCAGACCCCTGAACTCTCACACACCAGAGGACCACCAGAATCACCCTGCGGAAAACACACATTTGAGATTGAACAGCAGCAACATTAATAAGGTAATGTGTTTCTTCTTGATTTGTCTTCATATACCTTGCAAGATGAGGAACCGGAGGCTCCAGCACAGATCATGGCATCAGTAATTCTGCTCTGACTCCAGATCTGCCTGCACACAGCAGGACTAATGATGGGTACAACTGTTTGCTGCAGAATCAGAGGGCTCGCTAAAAAAGAGAAGAAATCATGACACATTGCATTGCACAGTAAACAGATGTGTTGTTATTCTCTTGATGTTTTACAGCTGACTGACTTGTGGAGGCAGTCTGGCCCCAGCCAGTGGTGAAGCAGCGGGTTCCAGGCAGGATGCTGGTGTTTGATGCAGCCAGACATACAGGAGAGATACGGGGAGTAAATGTGACTGGAGCCGACAGTTTCAGCAGAGCAATGTCATTGTTGAAGTTTGCCCTGTTGTAGAGTGGATGGGTGATGACCTGCATATACATACAAGACGGATGATCAGTTAGTAGTGAGAGCTGAGCTTTTTAGAAGGTAAATAAAGATGTAAGCATTTACTTACACCCTGTATTTTTAGAATGTGGTTTGGATGTTTTCTTTCCTGTACTGAATTTCATATTTGTAAAAAATGTGTTTATTTTGTTGTTAAATATTAGTTTATTTTGGCATGTTTTAGGAATACAATAGCATACATTTATACCTCAAAACTTCAATTAGAATAAGACATGTTGACTGATATTTTTACCATTTGCACACTTTTCAGCTGTAATATTACTGTAATATTAACTGTTTAACCTTTTATATGATGTCCGTTCAATCAATCACAAATGAGAAATATGTGAGTTCCAATTAAACAATAACAATAATAAAATCTAAAACAAAGATTAAAATCATTTTGCAACCTTTTAGATCACACCTTTTCTTAAATTACAGGACATACTCCTACTACTAAAATATTTATAATGAATATGTTTTTGTAGTGTAATGATGACTTGGTTATTATTATGTTTAAAAAACACAAGAATAAAACATCAATTAAAAATTATTTCTGGCTGTATTCCGTATGTAATTAATATTGGCCAGAACAAAATCAATATCAATTGGTCTCTTTTTTTCAAATTCAATATCTCTGATCCACTGAGATCATAAAACATTGTTACCTTGGAAACTAGTTGGAACTGGATGGGTTCATCATTGGAGCCACGATTATGTTCTCCAAGAATAACACGGTGAGAACCCACCCTAAAGAGAGATAAAAATAAAATGAATAGATAAAAGACAGAAACAAAACAGACAGAGTATTTAAGAACCACTATTGTATGTGATGTTTGTCAGATTGAAGAATCTTACATGACAGCACATTGGGCAGCAGTGAGCACCCAGTTCTCGTTTATCAGGGATCCTCCACAGAAGTGGAAACCATTGGGGTGCTGTTTAAAAGGTAAAAGCATTGAAAACATGAAATTTCATCTTTAAACAAAGCAGATAAATGTGTGTTTGAAAAACAGATGAGTTACCTGAAGAGAGACCTGCCAGGGCCAAGAACCAGAGATGGCATTCTGTCCGTTCACAATCCTGCTGCCGATCGTCTGTGGTTTAATCGCAGGCACTCCACAACCTGTTATTACAAAATGTAACACATTATTCATGAGGCAGGGGGCTCTCAGTTTAGGTTTTGCATTTTCTCTATTTGTCCATCATTATTCTTGCGAAATAGGAGACACTTACCCAGAGCAGAGGCCACCAGGGCAAGGCAGGTGATGGAGAAGATGGTGAAGGTCATGATGTAGATGAGTTTGTGATGTATCTCACTGATGTATCTGTAGGTGCTCTCTCTTGCTTTTATATCATTTACAGCAGCTGATCAATCTGAGACGTGAGGGAGGTCCATCCCATCAGATCCAGTGAGCTCATAGCTGAGGAATTTTTTTATCTTTCATTGTCCAGAGCTGATATTTTACGTGCAAACAGGATGAATTTTCCTTTGTTTGACCTCATGAAGGGCTTTATGTCTTCTGACTATTTCCTTGAGAAGCATCATGATTTCAACTCTCTCATTGTATGTTATTATGTCATTGATTGTTTTGGATTAGAAGTAACGTTTGTTGTTGCTGTGTTGAAATTTCAGTCAATTTATCATGCTATACTTGCAGTAAAAGAACTGCTTTCCCAATAAATCTTTGACATTAACTAATCACGGATTCAACCTTGGCAAGCCGTTGCAAGACAGTGATACTAAAGAGGATGGGACTAAAGTTGTGTCACACTAGGATTATATCAGGTATGAGAGCTGGGCTAAAGTAAAACTTAGTACTAATATCAGTTTCTTTAACACCACTTTAGATAAAAGTAAGGACAATAAACTGGTCAAACAAGTTCTTTAAAGCAAGAGTGTTACGAACTGGTGTGCTTTTCTGCAACATCACTTACATTTTTTACATTATTTTCTAGAAAACATAATACGGTAAACTGCTATTCTTTACTGATGCAAATAAAAGTAATGCTTGTTACATACTGCCGACACATTTTATATATTAGATTGGTTTAATCTTTTTTTTTTGTATTAATTTTTGTTTCTTTTTAATCAGCACTCTGTCCATTGGTTATACGTGTTATATTTGTGTGTGGAAGATAAGGCTAGTTTGCCTTTACTATACAAAACCCTAATCATTTAAAAAATGTCCGATTTTTAAAAATCATTTTAATTCATAAAATGCTATAGCCAGCTTTATTTTGTTTGAATCATGTTTACATGGTATGTCTACAATATAAATTAATGGGTTCAGTTTTTCACAATTCAGATAGGGCTTTTGTCCCTCAAACCTCCTCATACAAGAAGACAATACAATCTTAAGTACTTTACATAACCTCTGAGAAACCTGTGAAAACTCCTCTTTCATTGTTTCATTCAGGCACACTTCCAAGCAAATTAGAGGAAAACAAATATTTTTGAAGCTCTTAATCAACTGAACCAATGTTTCACAAAAGGATTTACTGTTTCGAAGCGCCTGAAACACCACATTCTGGCAGCACCTGCTGCTCAAAATATTGTAAATGCAACGAAATATAAAGGAAATATAAAGGTTTTTTATATTTCCTTTATATTTCATTGCATAATATCATTTTTACTTATCATCAGAATATTATTTTTACATATCATTGTTCTTTCTGTATTTTGCACGCATAAGTATTAAAATGCACAAATAAAAATTAAGCTATCCACCTAATTTTTCCCCGTAAGAATGGTCGCTGCCATTTGTTAATTTAATGTGTCTGGCTTCTGGTGTCATCTTTCCAGTGGTGCCATGCTTCCAGTTATTTTTAGATGTAAAAAACAGCTTGTTTTGCTTGCTATTGCAAATTGGTGTGTCTTACCATATTATTTAAATGTATTATCTTAATTATGAACACACTGGCTTGTAGTGCAAATAGTTTTACCATTTACTGCACTTTATTATTCTTCTCATTATTTCCCTATGGCGGCTAATGAAGATCCCTGAATAGGGAATGAGATGCTGCGATGCCATCATTGCTATGGGAAACACCTTTGGTGTGACGAATGTCTGAAGGCCTTATACCTTCATGCCAATTCATTGGTCAATAGCACTTAGCACCGACCCAAGAATACGTCACATATGCTCATAGCAGCATGCTACGTGCAAATTCATCAGATTTCCACATTACAAAGGAAGTGCTATCGAAGGTACAGGAACGGCCAGCATCACGGCATATCGTTCCCTATTCAGGGAACCAAGGTTACATACGTAACCGAGATGTAGGTTCAACCTTTCATAGGTTCACTCAATGCTGCAATGACATCATTACTATGGGAACAATATACCATAACACCTTCATGTACCTGAAGATAGCTGGAAGGATGGCAGTCCCTTTGTTTTTACCACTAAAACATACAAACAACTGGCCAGATCCACACCACTGGGCTGTGCGGTCGACATAGAACTTCAACACCCTCTCCGGGCAGATGCACCCCTGCAAGAAATGGGAAACCATAGAGGGTGACGTCCAACAGAAACACCTCCCATGGGTACATGCTCAGCAGATATATATGGCTGCCACATAAACCTTAAGAGTGGCAGGGGCCACCCCCTTAGAAAATTTACTCTGAAGAAACTCCAATATCAAGCCTACAGGGCAATGGACTGGGTCAAGATTGCGTTGCCTACACCAGGAGGCAAAAAGCTTCCACTTAAGGGCATACAAGCGTCTTGTGGAGGGAGCCATAGCATTAAGAATAGTGTTGGTAATCTCCGCCGAGAGACCAGAACACATTAATACACTCCACTCAGGGGCCACACCCATAACTTCCGGAAATCCGGGTGAGGATGTTAAATCATGCCCCGAGCCTGAGTCAGCAGGTCGTGTCTGAGGAGAACCTCCCAAGTGGGGCCGGCTAGCAGACTGACCAATTCCAAAAACTACATCTGAGTGGGCCAGAACTGGATGTGAAGGTACGCATCCTTTAGATCGATAATTACAAACCAATCTCTGGTTCGGATATGAGACGATATGGATTTTAACCTCAGCATCTTGAACTTGCTCACTCTGAGTGCAAGATTTAGGCGACGCAAGTCCAAAATCAGACGTAAACCGCCATCCTTTTTGAGTGAGGGGTACTTCTTCTGTAGCCCCTTTCTCTAGGAGTGACACAATCTCCTGACTCATCGCTGAGGCCTTGCAGGGACGCACCATCGTGAAAATAACATCGCTGAAAGGAGGTGGCCCTTTCCGGAATTGGATGGTGTAACCGTGTCGAATGGTATGTAGCACCCACTGCGAGATCTCGGGCAGGCATCGCCGCACGGCCCAATAGTCTGCCAGGGGCTTTAACCGTTCTATGCTTGGAAGCTGCTGAACTGCAGGTGCCGAGATATCCTCTGATTGCAGAGAGCCATTGGCGTCTGCAAAAACAGGAAGCACATGCGGAGAGACCGTACCTAATGAACTCATTGTTATCACCTGACCCTCCTGCATAGGGCCATGAAGCACGTGAGTAGCGGGAACCTCCGTAACAGGAAGTTGTCCAATCACCCAATAGGGCCAGCCCGCCACACCAAAATGGTGAGGAATCAAACAGTGGCAAGGAACCAAAATTCAAAACTCATTTGGACAGAAAGTATACAGTAATAAAGAGATTAACCCCCTGGGGTCGTGTGCGGTCTGTCTCGTATTTTCTTGATGACCGCGAAAATAACAAAAAATACTCCGTCAATTTTGACCGTACAGAAAAGAATAAGGTATCGTTTTAAACTGCAAAGGGTCTACTTTTATTTGTGTATAGTCATAATAACAACAAAACAATGTGCTTTTGTAAAATCAAGAAACTATACAGGGTGTATAAATGAAGTAACTCTTACCGAAAACAAATATTCTGTGATAAAGTAATCCGTATGAAACCAACGTCAGGTCCAGTTTTTCCTATCTGTTCTCATTATCTCTAATTAGATCACGCCCACGTGCTTCTCGCCGCTATTGATATTACAAATCTCCACATGAGACGCACGACATGTAAACCGTAAACATCACCGTAAACAAAGCAGCAACATGCTCATCTCGGATACTTTTCGTTTTTGGAAGAAGACGCTGAGAGGAATAAGCCTTGTATTTACCTTAGAAGACACGCTGAGAGGAAAAAGCCTTGTATTAACCCCAGAGCGCTGAGAGGAAAAGCTTTATGTCTACCTTACAAACAGAACGCGAGCGCGGCTGGAGCCAGCAGAGGAGATCTTTCATGTCGAGTAAGTAATGTTTCTTATTTGCATTAGATAATGTGTTGTTGTGACAAACTTGAACACATTTACTAGTTGGACTTTTCCCAAACTATAATTTCAGACTAAAATGTGTGAAATCGATTGCAACATTTTGAAATATGATAGGCAAACTTTCATTACATCTAAATGTAAGGCGTGAGGATGGTTTTATGTTCAATACTATAAACAATATATAAAAGTAATTGTTTACACGATATAAAAGTAATGTCTAAGAATGTTTAGACCAATCATTACTGTGACCCTGTCTGCAAATATCTTCAAACGTGCTTACCAATAATAATATAGTTTATCAGATACAATGTCCTTTTTATACTGTATGTGCATCTATGATATAAAATCACGTGGGAAATATTAGTGATTGCTAATGTAATAATATAGTTTCTATCAACATGCTCACGTATTTAATTATTTATTTGCTTATTAATTTTAGTGTGGGGGGGACTTTCTATTAATCAGAGAAACCTGAAAATATACTAAGCTGTTTTCAACAACAACAACAATAATAATAATAATACATGTTTTTGAGCAGAAAATCTGAATATTAGAATTATTTCTGAAGGAACATGTGACACTGAAGACTGGCGTAATGATACTGAAATGTTTGAAACGGTTTTAATTTTTGTTTAGGACTGTGGCTGCATCACCGGCATCTTGCACAAGAAAGGCACATGAGTGTCGTTCAGTTTTGAGTTCGCTGGAAAATTATACTGAGTAAGTGCACAGAATAGATATTGTTCTTTTATTATGCCTAGACAATATGGTAATATTATTAGTGGTTGATAGTGTTAAAATGTAGTTTCTTTGTTATTGGCATCAGGGGCGCCGCTAGCAATTTTGGGCCCTATGAAAGAATATGTCTTATACACAGAGGCATTGTCGTGTCAGAATAGAAAAGGGTCTGTGGCGAGGGGAGCGTGGTTTAGCGGGGTTTGCAGCGGGAGAAAGTGGTCGGAGACGAGCGGTGAGTAAGTAGGTCAAGTGCAGAACGACATTCACCTGTTAAGAAAAGCCTCTGGGAAACGGAAGAGGCAGGGAGAGACAGACTGAGGACTCGTGGCGTATGGACTGTGTCATCAGAGAGAATATTGCCAAAGTGCTCTGAATTTATGTTTACTTTATGCATGTGGACATGCCCTTGTTTGTTACTGTGATACTGAATAAATTACCACGAGCCTCAGTCACGCCGACTCCGACTTCTTCCTTTCTCCTCACGAACTTTATCACAAGGTCCTGTCCAAACTGTTGGTAAAAATATTAGAAGCACACAATTCCCTAGAATATCATTACTTAAACATTAAGATTTGTACTCATGGAAATTACTAAAGTAGTCAAACCTGTTCATTAGAAGAGGGTGTCCCAATAATTTTGTCAATATAGTGTGCAAGCCAACCTAGCTATTCAAATCTTTGTCTGCAATTTAATAATATTAACCTATTACTTTTGCTATTGCTTTTGACCATCAGGTATCGGTAACATAATTAATTCAGAACCTTTTCTATGGACATATACTTTCTGTACCACACTATTTTGCTGATATGGAATGAGTTCGACTACATAATCAGTTATATTAATAGAAATGCTTCACTGCGGCAAACAAAAAAATCCTAAAATAATAAATAGTATACACCATAACACCAGCATTTCCAGCAGTATCCAACATTTCTCAATCATGATCTTACTCAGCTAAACGTGACTATTAGCTTAACAGCTGTATTCCTTGTCTGCTTGCTACATATGCACATACAGCATACAATGTTAAAAATGTTCTACATTATGAACCTTAACCCAAAAACCTTTAGCTTCATACACTGTAGATTGTGACCCTGCCTGTGGAAACCCAGCTAAAGTATTTTTTTTAAACATTTGATGAGTAATTCACTCCTTGATTTGCTTAATAAAAGCCTCCTTTAAGATCATTTTGACAGACATGTTTATTGTGTATTATTTTCAACGTGTTTATTGCTAAGTTTAGTGTGGCAAAATAGAAGCAGCCGTAATTCGCGTGCAGTGTATCTGGTTGCCATGACAACCTCGCTGCTGCTCTATGTAATCAGAGTGTGAATTTGTAGATTTTCGATAGCAAAACTAAAATGTGTTTAAAAGTGCGACTGACCAAATCGTCCTGCTCGGTTTGCACCCCCTCAAACTTGAAGACAGTTTACCATATGATCTCACTCAGTGACTCTAGGCTACGTAGGACGGGACGAAACCATGTATTGAATGGGGGGAGATAATTTTACTAGAAATGCAGAAATAAGCCATAATTTTGTTTTATTTGTAACTCTTTGGTAGATACATTTATCATTTCTATTACATTACTACTACTACTGTTACTACCAATAAATCAGATCTCTGGGGGCCCCAAAAGTGCGTGGGCCCTTAGAATTGTCCTAAGTTTCCCCCCCTTAGCGGCGCCCCTGATTGGCATTCTGTATTGTCATGATTTATGCATACTATACTAAGGTACTGTGGGGGAAAAAATGCTAACGATTGTTTATTTTAGGACTGAATACACCACTCTTGCCTTCATCTGCATCTCACACAGGAAGGGGATGCTCGTTCAGTTTTCAACTCCATTCAGAATCTTAGAGTAAGTGTGTTTTCACTATTTTAGAGATGTTACATTCATTTGATTTATTTACCATTGTTGTATGGTAAAATATGTTTGCTATGTGGTGTAGCATTTGGACCAATCAAACACACATTTGTTCATTAGATTTAACAAATAATTTATTCATTAAATTAACAAATAATCACAGACCCCTCACCCAATAAACATACTGGGTGCCAGCATGTCTGGGAATGACCCCAGGCCCCTGGTTACCTTGGCAACCAGGAACCCTCAGCAAGATCAGAAACTTTTACGACCTAAAAGTATGTAGAGAGAATCAACTCTTATTCAAGTCTCTCTAAAACTGACACATAATGCCCATAAAAATGTACTCTTCTCTCATTAATTCATAGGAAAACCTTTCTTTGAATGAACACACATATACTTCAGGTCATTGTGTATGTTGTTACTGTTCTTGTATATTGTCGTTTGTATTGTATACTGTTTTATGCATGCTTATGAAAGAACCACTCATTCATGTAACCTTACATATACCATGTTTGGTCTCTATGAATTCGTCTCCGGATGATCTAATTGAGAGCCTATATTATATGTTTATACCTATGCAACATATTAGTGTTCTAAGAATCTTTAGTAGTTTTTGCATAAACACCCAATCAAATTACATATGCAAAATACAATGCTCTAAGACAAAGAGTCGTAAACTTTCCCTCCGAAAGTAAAGGTCACCATTGGCTCTGTGACCTCCAGGAGGTGTGAGCTCAATAGGAGATAAAGCTGCAATGCAAGTATCGTACATTTAACTAAACGAAACACAGGTTTAGTATAAGCTGTGGACCCCGTTCTAAAACGGCGCTGATGGTTTCACTCAGGTGGTTAACTGACTCTTTTCATAGCTTCATTCTCTGGTTTTTCCTGATGGTTCATCCATCAAGCCTCATTTGCCCTTTCCCATGTATGATTGATTATTTGTTTGTTTGTTTGTTAGACTAGTTTGTGTTAGTGTTTAGTTAATAAAACTCTTGTGCACAAATTACATGAGTTTCTGATTCTGCCTTGCAAATTAATGCCCCTTTACGATTTTGATCCTTACTACATGCTCTAATGCATTAATACTGTATGAAAGTATTTTCTGTGGCCACGAAAATACCCTTTCCTAGAGTTGATATGAATTTACAATGAATGTTCGCTGGACGATCAGATTAGTTGAGGGCAATTTAATTCTGCTACAGTTACTACTGGGAGCTGATATAAATAATTGTAATTAATCATAATTAACTGTAATTATTATATACATTTCCCTTTTGAGCTGATTTGCTATATAATTGGTGGAGAATGCGGGCAATCATTTAAACATTATTTGCAAGCGGACTCAGTATCAAACTTGTGTGTTTGTCTCATATATTTTATTAATGTCTTATACATGCATACCAGCTTCTGATAAACTCAGATAAACTATAGCTTGAATGTGCCTTCCTACAAGCAGTAGAAAGTTTTCAGTGCCATAAAGCGTTTAAATCGTACGATAAGAAACTTACCTGATTTTAGCGAAGAAATCCTAATTTCTGTTGTTAGTAGAGTGTAAGCCTTATCTGACGAAAAATCTCAGATTAGCAGCCCATGCAAAATACCATGCTCTAAGACAAAAAGTCGTAAACTTTCCCTCCAAAAGTCACCATTGGCTCTGTGACCTCTGTGAACAGATTAGTTGAGGGCAATTTAATTCTGCTACAGTTACTACTGGCAGCTGATATAAATAATTGTAATTAATCATAATTAACTGTAATTATTTATATACATTTCCCTTTTGAGCTAATTTGCTACAGTGGTAATTGTGTTTTTTGTTTCGATAAATTAGTACTAGTATCAGTGAACATCACAATAATGTTAATAATGTAGTTTGTGTAAACAGCATGCTTATTTTTTTTATTTTAGATGTGAGAATAACAGTGTAAAAGAACTTGTTGCAAAGAGAGCCAAAGCAAAGCAGCCCACTCGGTAATGGAAAACAGAGACTGACGTTGACATGTTCCACAGGCTCTGAGATTCCTGCCCGCACAGGAACCTGGACCACAGCTGAGACCATGTGATGCACACACTCCCATGAGTCTCTTCAAATATTGTTCAAGTTTCCTGCCGCTGTTTTGGATATTTTGGATATTGCACCCATGACGTCTTTACTCTTGTGTTGTTGTTTTTTTTTCTAATAAACTTTCTAATAAACTGTTTAACTGCACTCGCAAATGAATCTCAAGTTATTTTATGTGATAGTTATACAGGTGCATCTCAATAAATTATAATGTTGTGGAAAAGTTCATTTATTTCAGTAATTCAACTCAAATTGTGAGACTCATGTATTAAATCAATTCAATGCACACAGACTGAAGTAGTTTAATCTTTGGATGATGCACACACTCCCATGAGTCTCTTCAAATATTGTTCAAGTTTCCTGCCGCTGTTTTGGATATTGCACCCATGACGTCTTTACTCTTGTGTTGTTGTTTTTTTTTTCTAATAAACTTTCTAATAAACTGTTTAACTGCACTCATTACATTATGCGGGCCTTTGTCATCTTAGGTGTGAATCACAGCATTATGCATGACCATTCACACCCCCTTATATACCTTTTCTACACAAAATGTAGAAAATTTAAATCAATATATTGTTTTCTGTGAATGAGTAAGATGATTTTCATATCATTTTGAAGCAAAAACTCTAGGAATATTCAATGCTTTTTGACAAAATGTTCATGTTGGATCACTGGTGGTGTCTCTCGATGCTGAGAAGGCTTTTGCCTGGATAGAGCGGTCCTATCTTTTCTGGGTTTTAGACAAATTTAACCTTGCTAACAATCTTATAAGATGGGTAATGCTGCTCTCTGCGTAACCGCAAGCCTCTGTCATGTTTTTGCTCCAGCGATCAAGCCCTTGAGTTTTCCAAAGATAGAATTATTCAAATCTTTAATAAATTCGGCATCTTTTCAATTTACATTTTCAAAGACCTGTGTTAAGTGTAAAATGGAAGACGGTACATATTTTCAGTGTATTATTGACTGTTAAGGCATTCTTAATGGCATGTCTTAATGGGAATCTCTCTGGACCTTGATCCACTGGTGTGTATTTTTGGGATTCTTTCATATAACACCTGGAGCTCTTCTTAGATCCAGCTGCTCAAAATTTTTTTTACTGCCAGATGCTGCATATTGCAGCAGTGGATTTCTGAAAAATCACCAACAAAGACACGGTGGACTAAGAGTATATTGGACATTATCCCATTTGAAGCCTTGAGTTTCTTTCCTTAAAAACAAGCTATTTCAGTTTTACAAAACCTGGCACCCTTTTCTCTCCCACTTGGGAGACAGTTTGAGTTGGATGTTGAAGAACGGACTGCATGGCATTACATGGACCGAATTGAGGTGAACATATTACTGGGTGCCTATATATGAATATTTTTAGTTTTTTCCTGGCAATTGCTTTGTTTTCAACTGTGATAGTATGATTGTTTTGCAACGATGCCTCTGAAGACGACTGTTAAAATATGTTTTTTTTGTTGTTGTTTTGTTGTTGCTCTTCTTGCAAATAAAGGGAAAAAAGGAATTAAAACTCCATCGGTGACAGAAATGGAGAAAAATAAAC
Source organism: Sinocyclocheilus grahami (assembly GCF_001515645.1). NCBI lineage: Eukaryota > Metazoa > Chordata > Actinopteri > Cypriniformes > Cyprinidae > Sinocyclocheilus > Sinocyclocheilus grahami. The sequence goes on along the minus strand of NW_015505253.1, from coordinate 522,625 downwards.
CTTGGGAGAAACAAGGCTGGGGGGCTAAGTCTCGTTTGGCCAGACGAAACCAGCATGGTGTGGTTTAATTCCAGGCTGCAACACAAGTTAGATTGAGCAAAGGACTTGTCTGATATTATCCGTCTGATATTACATGTCATTAATTATACTCTACAACATTCTCCATTGCTATTATTTTGCTCATCTCATTTATTGAAACGTTTTCATTATCTGTACAGCTGAAACAGGAAAACAGTATGAAGTCACAGATTTCAGCATGAAGTCATTGACTGACCCAAACCCATAAACAAAAAGACCACGAACAGGGAATCAAAGACAGAAAGTAAATATTCAGACTGGTGATCTAGTTGGAAGAAATAGTCTTGTCGATCCAAGAGCGCAGCTGGGAGATGCTGGCGAAGACTGCAGGGAAACGGGGGTCACAAGTGCTTCTTTCCCAAGACACAGAGCCCACCAGAGTCCAGACCCCTGAACTCTCACACACCAAAGGACCACCAGAATCACCCTGCGGAAAACACACATTTGAGACTGAACAACAGCAACATTAATATGGTAATATGTTTCTTTTTGATTTGTCTTCATATACCTGGCAAGTTGAGGAACCGGAGGCTCCAGCACAGATCATGGCATCAGTGATTCTGCTCTGACCCCAGATCTGCCTGCACACAGCAGGACTAATGATGGGTACAACTGTTTGCTGCAGGATCTCAGGGCTCGCTAAAAAAGAGAAGAAATCATGACACATTGCATTGCACAGTAAACAGATGTGTTTTTATTCTCTTTTTGTTTTACAGCTGACTGACTTGTGGTGGCAGTCTGGCCCCAGCCAGTGGTGAAGCAGCGGGTTCCAGGCAGGATGTTGGTGTTTGATGTAGCCAGACATACAGGAGAGATACGGGGAGTAAATGTGACAGGAGCCGACAGTTTCAGCAGAGCAATGTCATTGTTGAAGTTTGCCCTGTTGTAGAGCGGATGGGTGATGACCTGCATATACATACAAGACGGATGATCAGTTAGTAGTGAGAGCTGACTTTTTAGAAGGTAAATAAAGATGTAAGCATTTACTTACACCCGGTGTTTTTAGAATGAGGTTGAGATGTTTTCTTGAATTTTATATTTGTAAAAAATTTGTTGATGTTGTTAAATGTTAGTTTATTTTGGCGTTTTAGGAATACAATAGCATTCATTTTATACCTCAAAACTTCACTTAGAAAGAGACATGTTGTGTGATATTTGTACCAATTTGCATATTAATATTGCATATTTAATATTGAGTTCACGGATTAAAAAAACCACAACTGTTTAACCTTTCAAATTATGTCCTTTCAATCACAAATGAGAAATATGTGAGTTCAATTAAACAATAATAATAAAGTCTAAAACAAAGATTAAAATCATTTTGCAACCTTTTAGATCACACCTTTTCTTAAATTACAGGACATACTCCTACTACTAAAATATTTATAATGAATATGTTTTTGTAGTGTAATGATGACTTGGTTATTATTATGTTTAAAACACACAGTAATAAAACAACAATTAAAAATAATTTCTGGCTGTATTCCGTATGTAATTATTGGCCAAAACAAAAGCAATATCAATTGGTCTCTTTTTTCCCCCAATTTCAATATCTCTGATCCACTGAGATCATAAAGCATTGTTACCTTGGAAACTAGTTGGATCTGGATGGGTTCATCATTGGAGCCACGATTATGTTCTCCAAGAATGACACGGTGAGAGCAGACCCTAAATAGAGATAAAAATAAAATGAATAGATAAAAGACAGAAATAAACCAGACAGAGTATTCATGAACCACTATTGTATGTGATGTTTGTCAGATTGAAGAATCTTACATGACAGCGCATTGGGCAGCAGTGAGAACCCAGTTCTCGTTTATCAGGGATCCTCCGCAGAAGTGGAAACCATTGGGGTGCTGTTCAAAAGGTAAAAGCATTGAAAACATGAAATTTAATCTTTAAACAAAGCAGACAAATGTGTGTTTGAAAAACAGATGAGTTACCTGAAGAGAGACCTGCCAGGGCCAAGAACCAGAGAT
>NW_015505253.1:506868-520072 GCF_001515645.1 Sinocyclocheilus grahami | reverse complement strand
TGCTCTGACCCCAGATCTGCCTGCACACAGCAGGACTTATGATGGGTACACCTGTTTGCTGTAGGATCAGAGGGCTCGCTAAAAAAGAAGAAAACATGACACATTGCATTGCACAGTAAACAGATGTGTTGTAATTCTCTCAGTATGTTTTTGTTTTACAGATGACTTACACGTGGTGGCAGTTCTACCCCAGCCAGTGGTGAAGCAGCGGGTTCCAGGCAGAATGTTGATGGTTGATGGAGCCAGACATACAGGAGAGATACGGGGAGTCAGTGTGACTGGAGACGACAGTTTCAGCAGAGCAATGTCATTGTTGAAGGTCGCCCTGCTGTAGAGCGGATGGGTGATAACCTGCACATACAGGAAAGAGGAATGAACAGTTAATAGTGAAAGCTGACTAAATAGAAGGTAAACAAAGATTAAACAAAACAAAGCATTTTCTTATACCCTGTGTTTTTACAATGTGGTTTGGATGTTTTCTTTCCTGTACTGAATTTTATATTTGTAAAAAATGTGTACGTTTATTTTGGTGGGTTTTAGGAATACAATAGCCTACATTATATACCTCAAAACTTTGATTATAAAGAGATACGTTGACTGATTTTGTTTGACCAATTTGCACACTTTTCAACTTCATTGAACTTTGTCAATTCTGCAATATTGTGTTCACCGATCAAAAAAAACACACCAGTTTAACCTTTTAAACGATGGCCATTCAATCACAATTAGAAATATGTGAGTTCAATTAAACAAAGTCCAAAACAGAGATTAAAATACATTTGCAAACTTTTAGATCACACCCTTGCATAAATTACAGATATTACTACTACAAAAATATTTATAATGAATATGTTTTTTGTAGTTGTAATGATGACTTGCTTATTAATGTGTTTAAAAAACAGAGTAATAATACATCAATAAAAATGTATATCTGTATTCTGTATGTAATTGACATTGGCTAAAAGCAATGTCGATTGGTCTCTTTTTTCAATTTTCAATTTCAATGTCTCTGATCCACTGAGATCATAAAACATTGTTACCTTGGAAACTAGTTGGAACTGGATGGGTTCATCATTGGAGCCACGATTATGTTCTCCAAGAATAACACGGTGAGAACCCACCCTAAAGAGAGATAAAAATAAAATGAATAGATAAAAGACAGAAATAAACCAGACAGAGTATTCATGAACCACTATTGTATGTGATGTTTGTCAGATTGAAGAATCTTACATGACAGCGCATTGGGCAGCAGTGAGAACCCAGTTCTCGTTTATCAGGGATCCTCCGCAGAAGTGGAAACCATTGGGGTGCTGTTTAAAAGGTAAAAGCATTGAAAACATGAAATTTCATCTTTAAACAAAGCAGATAAATGTGTGTTTGAAAAACAGATGAGTTACCTGAAGAGAGACCTGCCAGGGCCAAGAACCAGAGATGGCATTCTGTCCGTTCACAATCCTGCTGCCGATCGTCTGTGGTTTAATCGCAGGCACTCCACAACCTGTTATTACAAAATGTAACACATTATTCATGAGGCAGGGGGCTCTCAATTTAGGTTTTGCATTTTCTCTATTTGTCCATCATTATTCTTGCAAATTAATGGAGACAATTACCCAGAGCAGAGGCCACCAGGGCAAGGCAGGTGATGGAGAAGATGGTGAAGGTCATGATGTAGATGAGTTTGTGATGTATCTCACTGATGTATATGTAGGTGCTCTCTCTTGCTTTTATATCATTTACAGCAGCTGATCAATCTGAGACGTGATGGAGGTCCATCCCATCAGATCCAGTGAGCTCATCACTGAGGAATGTTTAGATCTGTTATTGCTGGAGACAGTTTTTATCTTCATTGTCCAGAGCTGATGTTCTACGTGCAAACATGATGAATTCTCCTTTGTTTGACCTCATGAAGGGCTTTAAGTCTTCTGACTATTTCCTTGAGAGGCATCATGATTTCAACTCTCTCATTGTATGTTTTGGATTAGAAGTAGTTTTTGTTGCTGCTGTGTTGAAATTTCAGTCAATTTATCATGGAATTTACTTCCTTAAGTGTTTCCGCTATACTTGCAGTAAAATAACTGCTTTCCCAATAAGTCTTTGACATTAACTAGTCACGTATTGAACCTTGGCAAGCCGTTGCAAGACAATAATACTAAAGAGGATGGAACTAAAGTTGTGTCACACTATGATTATATCAGTTATGAGAGCTGGGCTAAAGTAAAACTTAATACTAATATCAATTTCTTTAACACTACTTTAGATCAAATTAAGGAAAATAAACTGGTCAAACAAGTTCTAAGAGTGTTACGAAATGGTGTGCTTTTCTGCAACATCACTTACATTTTTTAATTCATAAAATGGTATAGCCAGTTTTATTTTATTTGAATCATGTTTACATGGTATGTCTACAATATAAAGTAATGGGTTCAGTTTTTCACAATTCAGATAGGGCTTTTGTCCCTCAAACCTCCTCATACAAGAAGACAATACAATCTTAAGTACTTTACATAACCTCTGAGAAACCTGTGAAAACTTCTCTTTTGTTGTTTCATTCAGGCACACTTCCAAGGAAATTAGAGGAAAACAAATATTTTTGAAGCTCTTAATCAACTGAACCAATGTTTCAGAAAAGGATTTACTGTTTCGAAGCGCCTGAAACACCACATTCTGGCAGCACCTGCTGCTCAAAATATTGTAAATGTAACGAAATATAAAGGAAATATAAAGGTTTTTTATATTTCCTTTATATTTCATTGCATATTATAATTTTTACGTATCATCAGAATATTATTTTTACGTATCATTGTTCTTTTTGTATTTTGCACGCATAAGTATTAAAATGCATTAATAAAAATGAAGCTACACTCTCCACCTAATTTTTCCCGCCGCCATTTGTAAATTTAATGTGTCTGGCTTCTGGTGTCATCCTTCCAGTGGTGCCATGCTTGCAGTTATTTTTAGCTGTGAAAAAAAAACAGCTTGTTTTGCTTGATATTGCAAATTGGTATGTCTTACCATATTATTTTAATGTATTATCTTAATTATAAACACACTGACTTGTAGTGCAAACAGTTTTACCATTTACTGCACTTTATTATTCTTCTCTTTATTTCCCTATGGTGGCTAATGAACCGGAAGTCTCCCACATTCACAGAAAACATCTGAATAGGGAATAAGATGCTGCGATGACATCATTGCTATGGGAAATATCTTCAGTGTGATGAATGTCTGAAGGCCTTATACCTTCATGCCAATTCATTGGTCAATAGCGCTTAGCACACCACCAAGGATACGTCACTTACACTCATAGCAGCATGCTATGCGCAAATTCATCAGATTTCCACATTACAAAGGAAGTGCTATTGAAGGTACAGGAACAGCCAGCATCATGGCATCTCGTTCCCTATTCAGGCAAACAAGGTTACATACGTAACCGAGACGCTTCCTTTCATAGGTTAATTCAATGCTGCAATGACATCATCACTATGGGAATGATATACCATAATGCCATCATGTACTTGAAGATAACTGGAAGACCAAGGAGGAAAACATCTGCTCAAGCGGAAAAAACCTGGGAGCCAGGAGCCGTTCTTACATCCAGACTTAGAAGTAGAACTTAGAAGTAGAACTTGATGAAAGTGCTAGAAGAGGACCATCCTGCCGCAGCACAAATATCTTCCAACGAAGACCCCTTAAAGAGAGCCTGAGAAGAAGCCATTGCTCTTGTTGAATGAGCACACACCCCTAGAGGCGAAGTCAAACCACGTGCCTCATAAGCCATAGAGATAGCCTCCACTATCCAATGAGACATTCTCTGTTTGGTGATGGCAGTCCCTTTGTTTTTACCACCAAAACATACAAACAACTGGTCAGATCCACGCCACTGGGCTGTGAGGTCGACATAGAACTTCAACAACTTCTCCGGGCAGATGCATCCCTGCAAGAAATGGGAAACCAGAGGGTGACGTCCAACAGAAACACCTCCCATGGGTACATGCTCAGCAGATATGGCTGCCACATAAACCTTAAGAGTGGCAGGGGCGACCCCCTTAGAAAAATGACTCTGAAGAAACTCCAGAATCGAGCCTACAGGACAATGGACTGGGTCAAGATTGCGTTGCCTACACCAGGAGGCAAAAAGCTTTCACTTAAGGGCATACAAGCGTCTCGTGGAGGGAGCCCTAGAATTAAGAATAGTGTTGGTAATCTCCGTCAAGAGACCAGAACACATTAATGCACTCCACTCAGGGGACAGACCCATAACTTCCGCAAATCCGGGTGAGGATGCTAAATCATGCCCCGAGCCTGAGTCAGCAGGTCGTGTCTGAGGAGAACCTCCCAAGTGGGGCCGGCTAGCAGACTGACCAATTCCGAGAATCACGTCTGAGTGGGCCAGAACTGGACGTGAAAGTACGCATCGTTTAGATCGATAATCACAAACCAATCTCTGGTTCGGATATGAGATGAAATGGATTTTAACCTTAGCATCTTGAATTTGCTCACTCTGAGTCCAAGATTTAGGCGACACAAGTCCAAAATCAGACATAAACCGCCATCTTTTTTTGGGCACAAAAATACAAAAAACTAAATCTGAGTGAGGGGTACTTCTTCTATAGCCCCTTTCTCTAGGAGTGACACAATCTTCTGACTCAACGCTGAGGCCTCGCAGGGACGCACCATCGTGGAAATAACCCCGCTGAAAGGAGGCGGCCCTTTCCGGAATTGGGTGGTGTAACCGTGTCGAATGGTATGTAGCACCCACTGCGATATCTCAGGCACATGGCCCAATAGTCAGCCAGGGGCCTTAACCGTTCTATGCTTGGAAGCTGCTGAACTGCAGGTGCCGAGATATCCTCTGATTGCAGAGAGCCGTTGGTGTCTGCAAAAAAAGGAAGCACATGTGGAGAGACTGCACTTAATTAACTCATTGTTATCACCTGACCCTCCTGTATTGGGCCCTGAACCATGTGAATGGCAGGAACCTCCATAACAGGAAGTTGTCCAATCACCCAATCGAGCCAGCATGCCACACCGAAATGGGGGCTTTGATGGCCATCATAAACGGGCCATGCACGCATTACCCTAGGGCTTTTTCTCGAACTCTGAAGGCTGGAAAGCGCAGAGTGCCTGAGGAAGTGCTCATCATGAAAGCTTGTTCTAGAACCACCCGAGGAGCAATATGCGGTGGGACAGTTAACCCTTTAGGCACCAGGGTTTTTTGGAAAAACATTTTTGACATCAAGATAGAGATCTAATGTAAATTAGAAAAATGTTGAGCATGACCGAACGTTTATGTGGGGTGTAAATATACTCATCTAATTTGCATATTATGACGTCGTCAGGGGGCGTCCCTTTTGAATGTCATAATATTCAAGAAATAATAGATATTGAATTGATGTTTGAACTGATTTGCATGTTTTTTTTGTTTTGTCTTTTTATCCTCATTCCAAATGATCAGAAAAGAGGAAACCAACAATAAAACAGGAGAAAGTACTAAATTATTACTATATTACTATACTATATAATAGTAAAACGCATGTTGATCACTTTTTGATCAGTTCATCAGTAATATTCAGGAAATAATAGCTATTGCCCTGCCATCCCCATCCCCGTTGGGCAAAGGGTCGAAATAATCACTTGTTTGTTCTTCGTGAACACTTGCGCCTTGCACGGCTGCACCATTGCGCTGCAAAGATGTACCGGGAGAAGCACGGTTATTAGACGACCAATCGTCATTTCCAAAAGGCAAATATTCCCCTTCAGAGTCAGAATCGGCAAATAACATTTGCAACACATCCTCACGGAACAACTTTTTATTAGCCATTTGGCAATTTTCTCTCACAAATTTCACAACTTACCCGCACACTATGAAATGAACTGCTTCCGCATCAATGACACGATAGCTTACTTGCTCTTCTCTTTCCTCAAACACTTTGAATAGGAAGGTGACGTAATTTTGGTCTAGAATCGAAGTACTACATGTCTGCCATCTAGTGGTAGGGAATACAAATGAGATATTACACCATATTAGGAACTACAGTCTATTTGATTAAGTATGACGTGTTGTCGCAATTTTGGGACTTTGGCGCTAAGAGGTTTAAGATCGAAGCTGGGAGGCCACAATAAGAGAGGTGAATACACTTGTGCGGTTCATCCAAACTCTCCAAAAGAGGGCCTGACCTCCGAGGATGAGCGGGGGAATCAGGAATTACTTGGAGCTTGAGAACGAGAGGCCCTGGCCATCAAACACAGGTCTATCCATCTACGTTGCGGTGAGCGAACCGGTGGACAAGACCTAGGACCCAATCCTTATGAGGGGGTTCCATAGGAGATGGTTCACTCCGCTGAACCTCATGAGGGCGCTCCAGAGAAGACAAGTATGGATGAGCTGCAGGCGGTTGTCATTCGACCTCCCTTGGTATGATGGTATAAGGGCTTAAGGAATTCGTCACACCAAAGGTGTTTCCCATAGTGATGCCATCATCGCAGCATTGAGTGAACCTATGAAAGGGAACAGCTTACTTCTGCATTGAAGATTAAGTTGGTTAAGTCGTTCATGTGTTTGCCAGATAATTGCCATCTAGCGGCAAACATTCGGAATTTTGAAAAGTTTCAAAACAGTATGATGCAAAAAAGCCTGCTTTGTTGATACAAGCTCTGAATCACTGATTCAAAACAAAGGTAAATAAATCTGTTAGCAATCAGAATTATTTAATACTATATGTGTACAAAATAATACAATATGTGAAACCCCCTTCTTCCTCATTTTTTTCAGTCAAACTTCTGATTATGATTCATTCTTTTAGAGGAAACTGCTTTCAAAACATTACTATATTCACCACATATTTCTCAGTTCTGTGCACCATCAAACACCAGCAAGATAATCCAGCTAATCTAGCTCTAAACAATATGGTTTGGTCAGATTCTGATATAGTGTGATTTCTCGCCAAGATGACTAAACACAGTAAATATTAAACTTGATTTTTATGTAACTGGGTAGTAGATGTTTACTGAATGCTAGTGTAGTATCCTGAAGAGGACCCTTCAGATACAGTGTTAGCAGTCTGAATTTACAACACTAAATAATCAATAATAATTTGCACTATGGCTTAAGTGACAGGTTAATAAAAGACTTATGGAATATCAGTCTTTGTCTTATTCTAATAGATGAAAAGTGAAAAACATCTGATGAAACATATCACAGGTTTCAGCACCATGGATGGAGGACAGAGATTTTTAATTATTCAGATCATTTATTTCACTCTTCAATACACTTCATTTTTAATTGATCTTTTATTAAAATATTTGTAAAGCTGGAACAAGAAAACAGTAACATGAAGTAACCGCCAGATCACTGGAACCATAGATAGACTGAAAAAAACACCACCTAACAGAGATCAACTGTATCACATTTTAATAATTAAAAACTGCTTTTGCCTCTTCTGGTGGATAAATAATCAGACTGGTGCTCTAGTTGGAAGCAATAGTCATGTCGATCCAGGAGCGCAGTTGGGAGATGCGGGCGTAGACTGCAGGAAAACGGGTGTCACAAGTGCTGGTTTCCCAGGACACAGAGCCCACCAGAGTCCAGACCCCTGAAATCTCACACACCAGAGGACCACCAGAATCACCCTGTGAAAAACACACATTTGAGATTGAACAGCAGCAACATTGATATGGTAATGTGTTTCTTCTTGATTTGTCTTCATATACCTGGCAAGATGAAGAACCGGAGGCTCCAGCACAGATCATGGCATCAGTGATTCTGTTCTGACCCCAGATCTGCCTGCACACAGCAGGACTAATGATGGGTACGCCTGTTTGCTGCAGGATCTCAGGGCTCACTAAAAAAGGGAAGAAATCATGACACATTGCATTGCACAGTAAACAGATGTGTTGTTATTCTCTTTTTGTTTTACAGCTGACTGACTTGTGGTGGCAGTCTGGCCCCAGCCAGTGGTGAAGCAGCGGGTTCCAGGCAGGATGCTGGAGTTTGATGGAGCCAGACATACAGGAGAGATACGGGGAGTAAATGTAACTGGAGCCGACAGTTTCAGCAGAGCAATGTCATTGTTGAAGGTTGCCCTGTTGTAGAGCGGATGGGTGATGACCTGCACATACAGAAACAATAGATGAATGGTTACTAGTGAAAGCTTTATAAAAGATAACCTAATATACAAGCATTCTTCCTTTTTGTTTTAATTTTAACACAAAGCACTATCGTTAGATATCTCATTTTGTTATTCTTCTCTGAAATAATTAAATAATGTTACCTTGGAAACTAGTTTGTCCTGGATGGGTTCAGCATCGGAGCCACGATTATGTTCTCCAAGAATGACACTATGATAGTCAACCCTAAAAAGAGAGATAAAGATAAAATGAATACATAAATGACCAACAGAAAGCAGACAGTGTATCTATTTACCACTATTGTATGTGATGTTTGTCAGATTGAAGACTCTTACAGGACAGCGCAGTGAGCAGCAGTGAGAACCCAGTTCTCGTTTATCAGGGATCCTCCACAGAAGTGGAAACTATTGGGGAGCTGTTTCAAAGGTAAAAGCATTTAAAACATAAAATTTACTCTTTAAGCAAAGTAGACAAATACGTTGTTGAAAAACAGTAGCAAAAGACAATTCACAGTTACCTGAAGAGAAACCTGCCAAGGCCAAGAACCAGAGATAGCATTCTGTCCGTTCACAATCCTGCTGCCGATCGTCTGTGGTTTAATCGCAGGCACTCCACAACCTGTTATTACAGAACATAACACATTATTCATGAGACAAGAATGAGGCAGGAAGCTCTTAATTTAGAGCTTATTTCAGAATTAATCTTAAATTCTATATTTGTCCATCATTATTCTTGCAAAATAAAGGAGACACTTACCCAGAGCAGAGGCCACCAGGGCAAGGCAGGTGATGGAGAAGATGGTGAAGGTCATGATGTAGATGAGTGTGTGATGTATCTCACCGATGTATCTGTAGGTGCTCTCTCTTGCTTTTATATCATTTACAGCAGCTGATCAATCTGAGACGGGATGGAGGTCCATCCCATCAGATCCAGTGAGCTCATAGCTGAGGAATGTTTAGATCTGTCATTGCTGGAGACAGTTTTTATCTTCATTGTCCAGAGCTGATGTTCTACGTGCAAACATGATGAATTCTCCCATTGTTTGACCTCATGAAGGGATTTAAAACTTCTGTCTATTTCCTTGAGAAGCTTCATGATTTCAACTCTCATTGTATGTCATGAAGTGTCTTGGATTAGAAGTTGTTTTTGTTGTTGCTATGTTGAAATTTTTATTCAATATATCATGGAAAGTGCTTTCTTAAGTGTTTCCGCTATACTTGCATTAAAGCAGCTGCTTTTTTAATTTATCTGTGACGTTAACTAATCCTGTATTCAACCTTGGTAAGCCATTCAAGACAGTGATACTGAAGAGGAAGGGACTAAAGTTGCAGGATTGTGTCACATTATGACTATGTCAGTTATGAGAGCTGGGCTAAAGTAAAATTTAGTACTAATATCAGTTTCTTTAACACCACTTTAGATAACAACATTAAGGACAATAAAATGGTCGAACAATTTCTTTAAAGACATCACAAGCTACCAGAGAGTTACACTTACATTTATTACATTATTTTCTAAAAAGCATTATAATACAGTGAAGTGATTTTCTTTACTGATAAAAAAAAACAGTAATGCTTGTTACATACTGACACATTTTATATATTAGGTTGGTTTATTCTATGTTTTTAGTATTCATTTTTGTTTCTTTGTTTGGTTGTAATCAGCACTCTGTCCATTGGTAATACGTGTTATATTTGTGTGTGGAAGATAAGGCTAGTTTGTCTTTACTATACAAAACCCTGGTCTTTAGTTTTATAAGATTTCAGATTTTTAAAAATCATTATAATTCATAAAATGCTATAGCTAGCTTTATTTTGTTTGAATCATGTTTACATGGTATGTCTACAATATAAAGTAATGGTTGCAATAACACATAATACAACATCATAAAAAAGACCCCCTTTTCCATCAGTTTCTGCATGGACAGAAAGGTTGTCGGCTTCAACTCCTGAGAGAGATTAGAAGAGAGAGAATTAAACAAGAAACATTTGCTTTAACATGCTTTAACAATGATTTAACACTTATGCACTGTTGAGGTTGTAGAGAGAGAACCAAACAGAATAATCATGTTACTGACATCTAACTCCAAACTCTAAACTCCAAAGTATATAAGAACAAAACCCACCAACTGAATGTTCTCTCCTCTTTTCTCTATTGTTTCGACATTATAATTAATGCATAAAGCATTATAAAAAAAACTTAATAATATGTTGTATCATCTCATAAATAATCATAACAATTATAATACTTACGCATTTGTGGTTATAACTTTTAAGAGTATGATTATGTATAACACACAATGATACCAAAATAAATCCACTTAATTTATAATGGATTATCTTGACATTGTTTATTTAAGATCTGGACAGTATGTTACTACAGCTTGTGAGTGGTTAGAAGTGGTTAAGTGTTGTTTTGAGTGTTTCCTGTGAGGTTAATATTAATTTTGCTGTGAGCTAGTTTAAGATCAGTTGTAATACTGTCAAATGAAAAAATGCAATGTGTTTTTTAAAATTAGATTACATTTTATTTTGATGGTCCCCTTTGCAACTTTGCAACTACATGTCAACTAACTCTCATTAGAGTATTAGTAGGCCTAGGTTAAGGTTAGGGTTGGTAGAATAAGTTGATGTACTTACAAAGATGCTTAAAGTCAGTAGAATGTCTGTTGGGGAACCATCAGTGTTAGCAGATATTTAGCATACAGTCTACTAACACTCTAATGACTGCTAGTTGATATGTAGTTGCAGAGTTACTTGTCAACAGTTGTCTAAAGGGTACCATCAAAATAATCAAATTGATATTACAATAAAAATAGTTCAAAGCAAATGTGTACACATTCATCTGATCTGATATCTGAAATATCTGAAATCTAAAAAATATTATTATTATTATGTATTATTATTATTATTATTATTATTTATAAGTGGTCTTTGTCTACTTTAAATACAGTGAAGTTACTTCACTTAAAGCAGACAAAGACCACTTATAAATAAAAAGACCACATTAAAACATTTTGGAATGTTTTCATGAATACTTTGTATTTGTTATTTTACAGTAAAAGTTATTGTACAGATCTTAAACAATGGCAAGATATGAGACTTATAATACATTATAACTATGAGAAATATAATCCATTGTAACTTAAGTGGATGCAACGTGTTCATTGTGTGTTATAAATTATCATACACTTGACCACAAATAAGTATTATAATACATTAAACTGTTCTTACGATTATTTATAAGATGATGCAACATGTTATAAGGTTTCTTATAATGCATTATTCATTCCTTATAATGCTGTAAGAATACCCTTATAATGTATTATAAATACAGGCTTCATAGAAAGTGTTACTGTCAATCCTTCTATTCAAATCTTCCACTTCACTGAAATAGTTATCAGAGAACAATCACTGTTGGGTTAACAGAAATATCAGAAACAAAAGGGTGCGCTGGGCATTGTGCAAAAAATAATTCATATTCTACTCTGACCTGTAATGATAATCTGGACCAGAAAGGAAGACCTGCTCAGCCTCCTGCAATTCCGTAGGACAGCCAGGGCATATATGATGGCCTATGAAAAATCAGGTAATTTAAGTATACTATTATAGCACTACTGAACAGCACGCCATTATACATGGGTCCATACATGAGTAGCACCAGCATGCAGTTTATACAGTAGATTTTGTAAATGCAGGAGCAGGACACACACAAACACAAACACATTACATGGTCCGGCATAACTCTGGAAAAAGAACACCATAGATGAACTGCACTTCATCTGTGAAGCTCAGTTGTGTTGGTGTCCTATGCAGTAATCCTCTCAGATAGGCAAAAAGGATGTCCTGTTGTTCCTCACTGTCGAGGTAGACAGGCACCTGGGAAGAGGTTAGCTTATGAGACCACTTAGAGGGCTTCCTGTTGAGTACACCCTATGGGCAAACCATGGTGCAAAAATAGTTCTTTTGAGGAAATTTATACATTTAAGATAAAGTTACAATAATTTGCAGCATAGTTACTGCGGTCCTGCAGCCTCCGGTTGTGCAGGAAGCGTCTTAAACACCACGTTCTGGCGGCACCTGCTGGTCAAAATATTGTAAATGCAACGAAACTTCAACCCAAACATGGCTAAACACAGTAAACAGAACTTTTTTTTTTTGTAAAGTCTGAATTTACAACACTAAATAATTAATAATACTTTGCACCATGGCTTTAGTTTAAGTGACAAGTTAATGAAAGATTTATGGAATATCAGTCTTTGTCTTATTCTAATGGAACTAGTCAAAAATTTCAAGTGATGGTTTGTAAAGGTCATGTACAAGTACAAATACACATGCAGTAAGTTTCTTTGGCCTCTGGTGAGTGAGTAACAAAAGTTTCAGAACCAAGGACAGAGAAAAAGAGATGGTCCTTACTGCAGAACACAAGATCCAGGGGGCGTGGTTGGATCCAGATCCAACTCCTCCCACCTTACATATACCTAAACCTACCCATCTCCACCCCCTGATCCCTAAACCCACCCATCTCCACCCCTAAACCTGCCAATATCCACCCCCTAGGTGTGGATCCAACCACGCCCCCTGGATCTTGTGTTCTGCAGTGAGGAGCTACTGAAGAAAAAGGCCTCAAAAAAAGGCAGCACAGTGTCAGATTATATAAAAAAGATGTCATGTGATCAGAAGTTTTTTTTAGGTTTAGGTCTGAAGTGCCTGTCAGTGTTTATCTGGGAGTCTATGGCAGCTGATAAAACCACTTGCGGAAAACTTATAAAATTTGGCACACAGATAGAGGACAGTCTCAACATTAACCATAGCAAGTTTGGATTCTCTAAGTTAAACCCTCTAGTGCCACATCAGTTCAAATTTGCACTCATGTTTATGCTAATAACTTTTGCACCTTAACTTTTAGAAGCAAAATATTTTTTCCCTCTTATTCTTTGGTTCATGCCGAGTCAGATGGACACTAAAATTTCTACAGGTAAAGATTTTTCTCAATTGTCCTAGATGGTTTGTCTGATTTTCACCAAATTTGCCTTAGATCATCTTCAAACCATGCGGGCAAAAAGTTATTCGAGTTG
>NW_015505253.1:493362-506589 GCF_001515645.1 Sinocyclocheilus grahami | reverse complement strand
GCACAATTTATAAATCGAGGGAACAAATTAGTAAATCGTGCACACGATTTAGCCTAGTATTTTTTTTCCTGCATGCCATGTGCGGGGCTCCGTAATTTTACAAACTCATTGGCGTATCGTTATTAAACTTGGTATGTGTCTTTGGCAACATGCCCTGATGGTACTCAAAAAGTTCCTTCCTTCCCACCATTTTGGTTTGTTGAAGACACACTTTTTCTAACTAATTTTCACAAAATTTGACTCAGATAATTTTCAGATCATGCTGTTTAATGCATCAACGAATTTGCTGGAATGATGCCGAACTGCATCTGAGGCTGCATCTTTGCAATGCTTTGACATATTAACACCAAACTTTGCATGTGTTGTTGTCACCTTACTCTGACCACACCACATCAGTTTGGACACAGCGACACCTTTTGGTCAAAAGTGATAAACCATTAACCTTTAATAATGAAATTTAAAAAAAATGCTAATAGCTTATAAACAATTTAGCCTCGGTTCATGTGACTGGTCTTGTTAGATTGCTTGTATTATGCTGATAGCATTGATTCCAATTGTACCATAATCAGTTGAACTTCCTGTCCAACATTTTGATTTACATAATATAAAAATGGAGCTGAAGTAGTCTGATAGCAATCAGCATTATTTAGTGCTTCATTGTTTTTCTGATTGTTTTTCTCATTGTTTTCATTGATTGTCTGCGTAAGTAAATGGAATGTCAGTGTCTGTCATATTCTAATAGAACATTTTCAACAGTTTCTCTCCAGGTTTCTTTGGCTTCTGATGAAACATATAACAGGTTTCAGCACCATGAATGGAGGACAGAGATTGATCTGTATCGTCTTGACTCGTGTACAGAAGGTTTTCAACATGATTGTGTGATTAAAGGGATTTTTTTTTTTTTTTTTTTTGGTGGCTGACATTGTATTTGGTGGTAGAGGAACTGTCCTGGTGTGAACATACTTTTGTTTTAAAGTTAGTATCTTGTAGCTATATCTGCACTGTTTCTTGCATCACTGTTGTCTGTCATTTGTTACTGTGAATGTGGAAAGCATTTTTTAATTTCCAAATTAGCGTCAACATCTTGAACTTCCCTTAGTAAAGGGAGAAAAGGGAGAAGTTCAGCCGTGCGAGGGTCTAGGATCAGGTGTAGGTCGCCGTCCTGTGGAACGAAAAAATAGTGACTGAAAAAGCCATGTTCTACTTCTGCTAGAGGAACCTCCTCTATCACCCCCTTGTGGAGGAGAAAAGATAGTTTCTGCTGTGGCACAGAAGCCTCTGAGGCGCTGCTCACTACAGTCAGGTGAACCCCATTGAAGCGAGAGAGGGAAAGAAAGGGCAAGGCCCATCTGCTCGCTCTCCATCGCCTCAAGCGCCACATCCAAACCCCAGGTCGCAGATTCATGGAGGGCATCTGCGGCCTCCGGAGCGCGACGGGGAAAAACAGATGACTCCTCAAAAACCGCGAGCCTAGGGCGGAGGGTTTTGAGACAAAGGTTTTCACAGAATTCACATTAGAAGCACCGTAAACCACCTCGGGGGCGTGCGAAAAACCCAACCACTTGAGAACACGAGAACATGGCAGCTGGCAGTAACGAAACTCCATGGCACTTTACTGCAAGGAGAACAGTGTTCCACTATCGCAGTCGCCGAAGTGCAAATGTAGAAAGCTCAATGAAAACAATCCGAATATCAGGTCAGAAAAACTGCAACAGAATGGCTAAAATGGCCGCTTCGTGAAGGCAGAGAAATCTGAGGAGCAGATGGCTCGTTCGCCAGTATAAGGATGGCTGCGTAAGAGTGTCAAGTAGTGCCCGCGCCATCAGCCAATGAATTGGAATAATTCTATATGGGCTTCAGACAATCGGCACACCCAGAGGGTGTTCCCATTGCGTCATACCAACACAGTGTCAAGTGAACCTATGAAAGAGAACCATCATTCAGCAAAATGAAACTTTTGTACTTAAATCAGCATGCACAATGTAAAGTCATTGAAAACTTAACTGGCTGTATTGAGTTGGCAACTCTAGAAACAAACCTGACCTTTTTGTTTTGTGGTGAACGTAAGCTATTAACTTACGTTCAAGCTATCTTGAATTGAAATTAAATGACTGGCTGACATAATTGAAGTTTCATTTGCCTGGTTAATAATGACCAGAAGCTTGCTGACAGGATGATGCTGTTCACAATAACAACCACCATACCAAAATGGAAAAGCCACAGTCAAACTGTGTGGGTCACTTATAATTTTATTGTTGTTTTAATGCAAGTACAACAAGCCAGATAAGTTCACAGGTTGCTTGCTCTTACAATACATGTCAATTAAAAATATAACACATTAGTTGGCCTTCCAATCATATCCAGAACTTTTCTTTGGTGAAATTCAGAATGATTCGAGATCAGCTTATTTCATTGCATTGGTTTCAGCAGAAGTTTATCAAACTTTACTTTTAACCAATTGTTTTACATGATCAAGCTGTATATTCAATACATGCTAGTAAATTGAAAGATAAAACTGGGGTGTATAGGATGTTCAACACATTATGTAGGCTAAATGGGTTTCCATCTTAACCTCCACTTTATTGATTCTTCAGCAAGACGAGGTAATATTTTGAAGTACTGATGAATGGACACAAATGAATCAATCTGGATACAGTTGTGCTCTCAGTTAACTAGTTTAGTTTTCAAGCATGAAACCCGTTCAGTGTTTACAGTCCAAATCTATATAGCACATGACCCAAACTCCAATTAATATTGACTTAAATAAAAAATACACATAATTACATCCAAAACACAGCGTTGAAAAAGGCAATAATGCAGCAGTTAAAACATCCGTAACTTCGTTTACATTTCTATTGGTTCAGGATAAGAGAGGGAAGGGTCATCTCAACCAAGAGAAGACACATATAAACTTAATTTTGATCCCAATTGAATACACTGTCCTAAATCTACCTGATGCTGGTACAAAATCTATATAAGAGTCCTAAATTAGGGCATCAAACCACAATTTTAACTCATCACAATTCATAAATACACATCAGAGCGATCAAAACAACAGTAGGCCGTTCATGTTTTGCTTTAAGTGCAATGAGCTCTGGTGCAATGTGTTGCATTAGGCCAGTCTAACCTGGAGAGGTCTAAATGAGGATTTATGAATCTAACAATGCCTTAAAAATAACTAGTATGCCTCGAGAAGCTTCCGTCCAATGTGTGGTTAAACAAGCTTTTTCTGTGGTTTGGCTTCAGTTTAGTTTTCAAAATGTTGCAGAACAAAGGAAGACAAAAAAGGCAATCAAATACAAACAATCATGTCATACGGTTTGGTATGCCTTGACTCAGAAAAAAAAAATCAGTATATATTCTTTTTCTAAAATAAAAAAAAGGTTTCACAGGAGAGAGTTTGATTTAGTATAAAAGTGTAGTTTTGGACTGAAGTAATGATAAACACAAATGTACTGGGCCCACATTTTGGTTTCACTTCTGCTTATATGTAACATAATATATAAACACAGGATGATGCCGTATTCTTCTCAAAACCAGTTTGTTCTACTAATATAAAGATTTAGAGCATGACATGTCCTTTCTACAACAGGCTAACAGTAATTGTTGCATTTATGTTATTTGTGTCACGGCGACAGACACCCAAAAACTTTATTTAAAATTTCTATCATGTACTAGAACAGAAATGCATTAGACAGACAACTCTAGAACCCTCTAATATAAAAAAACAAACTTGATTTTCAAGACTTAGTGACACGTGTACAGAAACTTAAACCAGTTCTGGAATCACATCTTGGCAGTCAAAGGTGTTTACCACTTTTCAGAAGTGACACTAGTTTCAGTTACGCAACACAAACCCTCGACAGTTAAATCAACTACTGTATGAAAACAGAGCGATTAGCTAAGCTAACTAACCTACACTCTAACCGTCTCAGTGTGTTTGGAGGAACGTGAATGGAGCCTATGTCTACCGAAGATACATTCAGTCAGGAGTTACTGTGTCATTTTCTTGTGCTGGTTTATACAACAGTCTGTTTTCATTCAGCCATGTTAGAAATGTTTCGTTCTCTGTGTGAGCAGCACAAGGTCATCTTTACGTCCACATGTTGCGTCGATACAAATTAATGATAGAAACGTCTATTCGAGTTACGTCTTTAGTTATGTACACATCATTGTTGCACTGTTATATTTTCATTTTTATCAAAAAGCAAGAAACAGGACCAACACAAGTACGTTATAGCATCATACACCAAATTTCGCATGCTTTTCTTTACGCATATGGACTTCAGATTACTTAGAATTGACTTTTAAAGAAGCAATACCCGAAAAATATTCTAAGCTTTTGGGTAGTATTGTTCGATGAACGTTCGTGGAACATTTAAAACACTGAGTCTGTTTCTTACGGTGTGATTTGAGACTAACAATCTACCAGAATGTCTGACGGATGAGTTATACATGAATACAAACCTCGTTCGTTTAAAGTCAAACAGAATGAAACTAGCAGTCTAAAATGACTCGAATCTATAACTAAGTCTTCTTAGAGGGTCAAAACATCTTCCGGTGAACTCAAAAATATATCATTCATATCACAGTTTCACCATGAAATAAACTCTGCTTTAAAATAGAAACAACAAAAACCACTCAGGTTGATCATGTTTAGCTTCTTTGAAACACGTAAATCATTTTGGAAAGAAAGTGTGAAGCTATTCCAAGATTTTAAAATGGCCGAACATGCTCGGCGCGGCCACACCCTCATGAACGAAAGCAAAAACCGGGGGATAAAGGAGCTTTCGGTGCTCTGCGGATTCTCTTATTAGTGTCTCTCCCTGATGAGAGAGTAGTATGCAAACATTTTACTACAAACTCCTTATTTGCGTGCCGGGTTTGTTGTACATTTTGAACATCGGTCATATAGACATACATACAGTACGAGGGAGAGGGGGTTGCAGTGGAAACCCCAATCGAAAAATGGGAGGAGAGAGAGGAGGGCATGGCCTTGAGACCGCAGAGCCCTTCTCAGTTCATTTGCTCAAAGAATTTGTAAGTGGGGTTTTCATAGCCGTGATTCTGCATCTTATTCAGCTGTCTCTCCTCGGGGGTCAGCATGGGGTCGACCTGCAGGGAAAAAGACGGGGAGATGGGAAAAGAATCACTTAGAATGGAGCATAAGTGAAATTAAGTGGGGAAAATTAATGAACGGAAACATTATAATACGCTGGCCGTGAGCAAATCTCAAATCATTAAGGCAGGCACATTTGAGCAGGCTTCCCATATGGAAAAACTTTATAAAATTTAACAAGATTAGAGAATTGTGTGGCCAACCAGTATACAAATGCAGGAAATGTAATTTTAAAAAAGAAGAAAGAAAATTCTAAAGATACTGTAGTTTATGAATGTTATCAAAAAAAAATCTAAATTTTCTTCTTAAGAATAAAACGACAGGATACTCAAATACCTTGTGTAATAAATGTAATATTTCAATACTGGTAAATCTTTGATAAATCTATTAATATTTCTCTTTTTGTTTGTAATAGAAATCACCTTTCCATCTAGAATGTTGAATAATACTACTAAAATAATACTAGTAAAATATTGTAATAGTAATATTTAATTTTTAGCTAGTATTATAATTTAGGTAAAAGTGTGAGGCCATCCTAACTTCCTAACAATTACTTTAAGATATATATTTTTTAAGGAAATTTGCATTATTCATAAGGTTTTGTTTTTCTCAAGACAAAAAAGATAAAAAGTCATTACTATTTTATGAAAGAAAAAAAAAACACATCTTGAGAATGTTTTGTGAATCCAGGCCCTATATGCATTCACATATACAGATAGCATAATTTTCCATTTCATACATGCTTGGTTTTGTCAAATATTGGTGCATTATGATGATCTACCATCATTATAACATCATATATGAATTCATATAATGATCTTCCATTTATGTACAAACCCGATTCCAAAAAAGTTGGGACACTGTACAAATTGTGAATAAAAACAGAATGCAATGATGTGGAAGTTTCAAATTTCATTCAGAATACAACATAGATGACATATCAAATGTTTAAACTGAGAAAATTTATCATTTTAAGGGAAAAATAAGTTGATTTTAAATTTCATGGCATCAACACATCTCAAAAAAGTTGGGACAAGGCCATGTTTACCACTGTGTGGCATCCCCTCTTTTTATAACAGTCTGCAAACGCCTGGGGACTGAGGAGACAAGTTGCTCAAGTTTAGGAATAGGAATGTTGTCCCATTCTTGTCTAATACAGGCTTCTAGTTGCTCAACTGTCTTAGGTCTTCTTTGTCGCATCTTCCTCTTTATGATGCGCCAAATGTTTTCTATGGGTGAAAGATCTGGACTGCAGGCTGGCCATTTCAGTACCCGGATCCTTCTTCTACGCAGCCATGATGTTGTAATTGATGCAGTATGTGGTCTGGCATTGTCATGTTGGAAAATGCAAGGTCTTCCCTGAAAGAGACAACGTCTGGATGGGAGCATATGTTGTTCTAAAACTTGGATATACCTTTCAGCATTGATGGTGCCTTTCCAGATGTGTAAGCTGCCCATGCCACACGCACTCATGCAACCCCATACCATCAGAGATGCAGGCTTCTGAACTGAGCGCTGATAACAACTTAGGTTGTCCTTGTCCTCTTTAGTCCGGATGACATGGCGTCCCAGTTTTCCAAAAAGAACTTCAAATTTTGATTCGTCTGACCACAGAACAGTTTTCCACTTTGCCACAGTCCATTTTAAATGAGCCTTGGCCCAGAGAAAACACCTGTGCTTCTGGATCATGTTTAGATATGGCTTCTTTTTTGACCTATAGAGTTTTAGCCGGCAACGGCGAATGGCACGGTGGATTGTGTTCACCGACAATGTTTTCTGGAAGTATTCCTGAGCCCATGTTGTGATTTCCATTACAGTAGCATTCCTGTATGTGATGCAGTGCCGTCTAAGATCACGGGCATCCAGTATGGTTTTCCGGCCTTGACCCTTACGCACAGAGATTGTTCCAGATTCTCTGAATCTTTGGATGATATTATGCACTGTAGATGATGATAACTTCAAACTCTTTGCAATTTTTCTCTGAGAAACTCCTTTCTGATATTGCTCCACTATTTTTCGCCGCAGCATTGGGGGAATTGGTGATCCTCTGCCCATCTTGACTTCTGAGAGACACTGCCACTCTGAGAGGCTCTTTTTATACCCAATCATGTTGCCAATTGACCTAATAAGTTGCAAATTGGTCCTCCAGCTGTTCCTTATATGTACATTTAACTTTTCCGGCCTCTTATTGCTACCTGTCCCAACTTTTTTGGAATGTGTAGCTCTCATGAAATCCAAAATGAGCCAATATTTGACATGACATTTCAAAATGTCTCACTTTCAACATTTGATATGTTATCTATATTCTATTGTGAATAAAATATAAGTTTATGAGATTTGTCAATTATTCCATTCCTTTTTTACTCACAATTTGTACAGTGTCCCAACTTTTTTGGAATTGGGTTTGTATAATGAACTGATCTAAACTGATACTTGATTGCTGTCAAATTTGAGTAGAAAACCTAACCTCTTTGTATCTACTGATTATGTGATTATATCTCACAACTCTCAAAAACCGCAGTTTTATATCTCATAATTACATACATTTACATTTAGTCATTTAGCAGACACTTTTATCCAAAGTGACTTACAAATGAGGACAATGGAAGCAATTAAATGTCTCAGTTAGCCTAACGCAGTACACGCAAGGTCCTTTTTTAAATGAATAACCTTTGTTTATTTTTTGCTCTGAAGCAGAAAGAGTTCACTGTCTCTACAAAATAATTTCAACTTAAATCTTTATTTCATGTCCACTTAAATATTTATTGACTAAACAGGCATGCAATTATTTAAAAAGAAACCCCAATGATGTCATTTATGATTCATATAGGCCTTTATTTATCTTTTAAAGGTTCACATATAAAAGGAACCTGTTTTGTGATATGAAACCTACATTAATTATTAGATACTTGGCAGAATACTGTATGTACAACATGTATATGTATGTATAACTTTTTAATCAAATATAAATTTCATTTCGTGACTTGACTTTTCCTGTTATGTTTTTTTCCCTATCAAATCAAAGTATCAGATGCAAAATGACTAGATATCAAAACAGATAGCAGCAGGAAACTGCTTCAGGGGTTGGTTGTTACTTCCTCGTGCTAAATATGATGCTTAAATGGGTTATGGTGTATTTTAAATAGGCCATCACATTATAAAAACCAGAAACATTAGCCAGAAGCCATTTCGAGTCTGGGTTTGACCCTGTTTCTTGGACTTGCTGCTTCAAATACAAACAAACTCTCACCTCCACTATGCCATGACTGATGGTTCCATATGGCTTACGGCGGACTAATAACAAGCTAATGACCATCACCATTGCGATGGCCACGGCAACCACCAGCAGCCCCACCATTGCCCCGCGGTTAAACGTCTCCAAAACGTCCGGCTGCTGCGATAGAAAACAATGAGGCATTGAGTTTCACATTCAGTACAATACAGGAACCAAATCAGCACCTGAGGTGGTATAGCTTTATTTGCTTAAGATGGAAATTCATCCTAGCCATGCTCTCCAAATGCATCTTATCCTATCCATGTTCATTTGTATCTGTCAGTGAGCAGATACTCACTCTCAAAGCTCAACTAAGCATATAGTATATTTTAGTTAAAGGGGTCATAGGATGCCCATTTTCCACAAGTTGATATGATTCTTTAGGGTCTTAATGAAAAGTCTGTAACATAGTTTGCTTAAAAGTTCTCAATGGTAGTGTAAAAACACTTTTTTTTACCCTGTCAAAAACAGCTCTTTTCAAAGTAAGCCGTTTTGTAGCATTTTCCTTTAAATGTTAATAAGCTCTGCTGACCCCGCCCCTCGCTTCCGAGCTGCTCTCAGAGAGACTGTTTACTTTAACCGCATTCATCGTGAAACTTGCTAATTATCACATTATTAGGAAAGGCGATTTGCGAAGATCAAATCATGGCTTCGCATCTATGCTTATGCTGAACTCAAAAGTACAATGAGAAATATTTGCCACAGTAAAGAGCTAAATGAAGAAAACTTAACGTTAGACTTGACAAAAGAAATGAATTGACAAATGAAGGTCTTTAGATGCTCACCAGCTCATCTCTCTGGATTCCTGGAGACTTGTAGACCACCTGCTTCAGCTCTACAGAGGTGTTGATCTAAGGAACACACGAACACTGACTTAATCATGTGATGAGAAAATCATTTTAAATTCTACTCAAGCTTGCTACTTACAAGTATAGAATAATTAAAAAAAATATGAGCCTGAATTCTGAAATTATTATTATTTTTTTTACTTGGGGAAATATCATCTCGACTCATTCAACTCCAGATGGTGCCATCCAGTGGTCAAACTGCAAGACTGCAAAAGTGCCATACTGTCTTGTTCAGATCAGCATTAATAATAATAAAAATAATGATGACGATGATAATAATAATAACAACTAATATTATTTATTATTATTACAATTATAACATCTGTATTTAATAATAATAATAATAATAATAATAATTTTATTGTTATACAATTACATATATAATCACAACATTTCTGGACAAAATCTGCAGCCCTATAAAAACATAAAGCAAACCTGGAGCTTTTAAAATTGCAGTCACAATTTTTATCAGTAATATTGCAATTTGATTTTTTCCCAAATCGTGCAGCCCCATCTGACATAAGGTCATGTGACAACAATGCAGCATAACTACAGTTTTATATGTGGACTAAGTAGGTAGTAAATAGTGTACTACACAGTATTCAGTAAGTACTAAGCATGTATTTCATTTTAAAGTTAAGTCACTTTGATAAGCAAGCACTTGCTGAGCAATACTGTATATGTAAATGTGTTATTTTGTGTTATAATTTGTCCTAACCTTCTCCTCGTATTCATAAGTTGGTCCTCTCTCAGAGGTGGTGTAGTCATACTCATCCACTGATGAAACTGTGGACAGACATTAAATATAAATATATTACTAGAAATAAATAAATAAATAAATAAATAAATAAATAAATATATATATATATATATATATATATATATATATATATATATATATATATAACACACACACAGACACAGACACACACACACACACACACCGTGAGTACTGTATTAATGCAAATAAAGTTGGATATAAAATATATCCAGCTTTATATAATCACAAAGCTCTTTATATAGTTACATTTTGCTATGAAGTTGAGCAGTTGAGATTTTCTGTATAATATATCTTGCTTTACATAAGTATGTGTAAGAAGCTGGCTATAATACATGCTCAACTTTAAAAAAAAAGTTTCTTTTTGCAATTTTTTTTTTAAAAGCATATATATATATATATATATATCACACACACACACATATATATATATATATATATATATTCAACTATACAGTATATAAACAAACTATAACATGAAATGATATTACAGGAAGTGTGAACACAGCTTTAGGATTTACCTTTCTTTTCATTAGGCTGGGAGTCTACATTACAAAAAAATTCAAGAGATAAAAGGAATAGGATAAAGGATGGTTAGTATTTTCAGATTGTTAACATGCTCAAGAATGTTTTGTGTTAAGCTCCATTTCCGTCCTCATATTGCATGTGTTTTGTATAGATGTGGTTATTGTACCGATGCGTGGTGGGTAGGGGCGATTCTGGAAAGCTCTGTCTTCTTCCTCCTCGTCATCTCGCTCTTCTTCGCTCTCGGCAGGAAGCAGCTCTTCAGTGGTGCGCGTCTCAGAAAAGGAAGTGGTCATGAGCTCGCTGATGTCCCCCCTCTCTGTTCTCACCAACTCCTCTGCAAAGACACATAGATTCAATGATTGATTTTGATCATTATTAGACTTTGAGGCAACAGAAGATTCACAAAAACACATCTTACGGATCTCATCGTGAAGTTTCTCAGCCAGGCCGGGGACCTTGTAGAGCAGAGCCAGGCTCTGGTTCATTCTCTCTTCGATCACATGGAGGTGTGTGTACACCTTCAAACACAGATATTAAATTACTTTTTCATTCATATTTGACATGACCAAGCAAATGTTTTTCATATCTGCATTAAACAGACAGACAGACATGAGCAGCAAGACATTTTGGTTTCTATTCCTGTCATGCTGTGCTAGGTAGCTCCGCCCACACTGAAATCTTATTGGTCCAAAATTCTGCTTCACACAACAATATATTACAAATCACATATGTTCTGATAGGCTATTATTATTTAATAATAATACATTGAATGATCATGATAATGATAATACATATTTAATAATTTAATAATAATAATAATTGTGCAGAATTTATTAGTACATGTTTATTTCAACATTTTTAAAGTCCAAGATTATTTCTGTTAATAGTAGTTTATGCATTGCAAAATAGTTGCTAATGTTAAAACCTTAAATTAATGTTACCAAATCAGATCTTATTGTAAAGTGTTAAAGCTGTAGACATGAATGGAAGAGCAGATTTGGGTAGGTGTCTCAAACCTGGAATTTCATCTGCTCAGCTTTCTGGGGGTCAGCAGACTCAATGTGCTGGTAATGACGTAGAGTGTGTCGTCTGTCCTTCTGCTCTGCGGCCATATAACGCTTCAGAGCCTGAAGAACACGGTCCGGCTGTGAGGGAGTAGGAGAGAGAGAAAGGATGTCAAAAAGAGACTGGTAGTGAATTAGAAACACAATATTTAATACTGTACTACATCAACTATGAAAAGATAAGTGATCTTTTTCTTGTAGCTCAGACAGTTGAGCTTGGCACTAAGAATGCCAAGGTCACAGAAGCAAGAACTGACAGAATGGTATCTTGAATGCAATTTAAGACACTTTGGATAAAAGCATCTGCTAAATACATAAATGTAAATGTTGATAACAATAAAGAAGAAAATATAGGTTACAAACTGCAAATATTGTATTGTGCTTATATTCTCATAGCAGTCCTCTGTAGGAGGAGCAGACCTGTGGAGGGTCGCTCTGCACAGCGCTCAGATAGCTCTCCAGAGCCAGTCTACGGTTGTTATTCAGGGTGGCAACAACACGGGCCAGGTGCGTCTCCACCAGCCTCTGCCTCTCACCCGCTACCTGCTCCTCAAGGGTCTGTAAAACAGACTGGAAATGCTGGGAAAGAGAGAGAATAGTAGAGAAATTGTGAGAATAGTCACAGTAATGACTAAACACATAAAGTAGCATTCACGGTAACATTTTAGTATAGGGACCAATTCTCACTATTAACTAGTTATTAGCATGCCTTTTATTAAAGCATGACCATATTCTACATCCCCAATCCTACCCAATACCTAAACTTAACTATTAATAAGCAGCAAATTAGGAGTTTATTGAGGCAAAAGTCGTAGTTAATGGTTTGTTAATGGCGACAATTGGACCTTAAAATAAAGTTTGACGGCATTCACAACCCATTTTACTTTTGAATTGTCACATACTTTAAATTGTAATAGGATACTTGACAAAAAAAATTGTAAGGCAGGATGGGATTTTTATTCAATAGGAATTGACTGGAGTGATCAAAGTGGCCATTTCTATAATGAAATGTTGCAAGTATGTCCACTTTTGAAGATTCGTTTAGCAGGATGTTAAAGGGGTCATATGATGCTTTTTTAAAGATCATTATTTTGTGTATTTGGTGTTTCAGAATATGTTGACATGCTCTAATGTTCAAAAAACACATTATTTTTCAAATACTGTACATTATTGTAGGTCCTCTATGCCCCGCCTCTCTCAAACGCTTCGTTTTCTACAAAGTCCCTCCTTCCGACAAGCGCAGTCTGCTCTGATTGGCCAGCTGACCCAGTGCATTGTGATTGGCTGAACACCACAAGCACTCGTCGGAAATGTAACGCCCCTTACCATAATCGCGAGCTTCATCTTTCAAAATAAATGTAAAGACAGTAAATAATGTCATTAGTTTTACCATCAGTTCAAGCCCGAAAGGGGAACAGACACAGTAATGATGCAGTACACAAGCTGCGGTTAAGACAGCTGACTCTGCTGTGATGTGACGCTGTCTCTTTCTCTCTCACACACACACACGCGCGTGCGCACACACACACACACACACACGATGCGCAAAACTCCGCATTTGAACAGTCAATAGCAAATACTTAAACTAATAACAAAACAGTAACTGATTCAGAAGC
>NW_015505253.1:487933-493332 GCF_001515645.1 Sinocyclocheilus grahami | reverse complement strand
AAGAAAATTTTAGCTCACCAAGGCTGCATTTATTTAATAAAATACACATATTGTTTACAATTTAAAATATTTAAATTGTATTATATTTTAAAAAGTAATTTATTTCTGTGATGAAAAGCTGAATTTTCAGCAGTCATACTCATTACTCTAGTCTTTAGTGTCATTCAAAAATGATTCAAGAAACATTTACTATTATTATCAATGCTGAAAAAGTTGTGCTACTTCATATTTTTGTGGAAACTGTGATGCATTTTATTAGATGTTTTGTAACATTATAAATGTCTTCACTGTCATGTTAAATCAATTGAATGCATTCTTACTAAATAAAAGTATTCATAAACACAATTCATTAATGTCTTTACCTCGTTCAGTGCCTGGCGGTCTGACTTGGGCAGGTTCTTTGACTGGTTATCTGCCTCTGCCCACTCCTTCATGATCTGCATGCACAAATAAAGCCATGATTCCCTCTTAAACACTCTTATGTCACATAGGATCTTATATGCACACATAAAAAGTCCCGCCTCCCTCACCTCATTGATGCGTTTCATTCGCCGTTCCTCCAGGTCCAACTTGGCACGTAGGAAGTTGGCATGTTCACTGTCATCGCCCGGCATCTCGAAGTAAACATCCACACCATCTGTAGGACGAGGAGTGGGCACTACCGACAGGAGAGAAAGAGAGTTAATTAATTAAGAACCAATCAGTGATTATTCAATCAATTAATCTATCACTACAGCTCAGTGAGACTGAAGTAGTATCAATCCTAGCAGTGTGTTAACTTAAATCTCTATATGAGATGGAGTTAAAGGGGAAGCATTAAAAATGCAATGTCGTTTAACCTCACGCATCCTGTTTAACCTCTGCTGAGTGTCTGTGTGTGTGAGAGAGACAGTTTATGACTCCTGAAACATCAGTAAGACTCACGGCTGTCCATCCGTGTTTGAGGTTGGGTGGAGGCTTTGGCAGTCTGGAGGGTCTTGTCGTAGTAGAAGTTGTCCATGTAGTCTTGGCCTTGGAAATGAGAGTCGATGGGATACTCGTACTCTTCCTGGTCTTTCACTGTCGTTGCAGCTTCCTCCTCCTCAGCTTCCTCTACCTCAGCTGCCTCTTCATCATTGCCTTCCTCCTCCTCCTCCTCTTCTTCTTCCTCTGCTTCTTCCTCCACTACCTCTTCCTCTTCCTCCTCCATGTCGTCTTCCTCGATGTCCGTCTCAGGAGAGGGACTGGGGGTGGGTGGCATCGTTTTCACACTGATTGAGTGGGAAGGATTTTTAGAGTTAATTGTGTAGTCTGTACATTTTGTTCTGTACAAAAAAAGTGAGCTGATTCTACTTAGTGAATCAAACCAGTGTAGCCTGATTCCCATACAAATTACTCATATGAATCAAAAACATAAAGGTAACAAAAACATACAGACCACCAATGTAGTCTGATTCTACTTTTATAAGGTGATTCCTCTAAGTGAATTAAACACATACAGTTCAACCAGTGTAGTCTGGTTCCCGTACAAATTACTCTACTGCACTGATTCTGATTAGTGAATCAAACATTCAACGCAACCAGTTTTGTCTGATCCTTGAACAAACTACTCATATGAGCCAGTTCTTTTTAATGAATCAAAACATACAGGTAACAAATGAATCAAAAACATACAGTGCAACCAGTATAGTCTGATTCACAAACAAATGACTCTTGAAGTGGTTCTTTTTAGTGAATCAAACATACAGCACAACCAGTGTAGTCTGATTCCTGAACGAATGGCTCATTTAAGCTGATTCGTTTTAGTGAATCACATACAGTGCAAACAGTAAAACAGATTCTTTAACTTATCAGTCAGTTTGCTCAGCTAAATCAAAAACTTACATTGTAATCAGTGTAATCCTTTTCCTGAATAAAAGGCTCAAATGAGTTGGTTCTTTTTAATGAATCAAACACATTCAGTGCAATCACAGTAGTCTGATTCCCAAACGAATGACAATTATGAGCCGATTCTTTTTAGTGAATGAAACATACATACCAACCTGTTAAGCCTGATTCTTGAACAAGTGACTCATATCAGTCGGCTCTTTTTAGTGAATCAAAAACATACAGCTCAACCAGTGTAATCTGATTCCTGAACAAATGACTCTAATAAGTCCCAAACAAATGAATCATATGAGCTGATTCTTTTTAGTGAATCAGTCACATACAACTACAGCAACCATGGGACTAAAATTAATTAAATTAGGATAAGTTTCGCAATAATTATTTTAGATGTATTACTGAAATCTTATTATTTGGTAAAATAACTCAATTTATTCCTTAAAGGTGTCATATGATGCAATTTAAATTGTTCCTTTCTCTTTGGAGTGTTACAAGCTCTTGGTGCATAAAGAAGATCTGTAAAATTGCAAAGACTAAAGTCTCAAATCCAAAGAGATATTCTTTGTAAAAGTTAAGACTTGTCCACGCCCTCCTAAAACGCCTCGTTTAAACACGCCCTCACATGTCTATGTCACTGTGTGGGAAGATTTGAGTCTGTTAATATCTAAGGGTCAGTCACAAGATCATGAGTCATGAGAAAGTGTAGAATATGACCCCTTTAACAGATACCATACATTTGTGGGGTTACAAGTTTGGTGTTGGATTTTATTTATTTATTTATTTTTTTTAAAGAAAATTTTAGCTCACCAAGGCTGCATTTATTTAATAAAATACACATATTGTTTACAATTTAAAATATTTAAATTGTATTATATTTTAAAAAGTAATTTATTTCTGTGATGAAAAGCTGAATTTTCAGCAGTCATACTCATTACTCTAGTCTTTAGTGTCATTCAAAAATGATTCAAGAAACATTTACTATTATTATCAATGCTGAAAAAGTAGATGCTGTGTTTTCTACTTTACTTAGCGAAACTACTTTGTTTGGCCTTCCAAAAGAGGACGATATCCGCTTCCTCATGCCTGGAGCTGATCTGTGCTGGTCACTGAGGAAATACATCAACTTCACCAACCGTCGGATCAGCTTTCACCGTGGATGAAGTGGAGTCCAGCCCGGGGTCGTCACATGTTGTTCCCGCAAGCCTCCTTCGTCGAATCCGCCGGGTGCCGCTCACTCAAGCCGCTGTGTATTTCGTTGTGAAAGCGAAACTACTTTGTTTGGCCTTCCAAAAGAGGACATAATGTTTCTATAAAGTTGGGCAGTTCCAACTTTGCAAGGACAGTCTGGCGCTTCTGACTCACAGCCTGTTTTTTATATTTAAAGGATTTGCCACTGGTGATTCAAACGCGAGTTTGAGCAGTGTAGAGTAGCGCTTGTTGTTTGACATTTCTCCGATCACAAATGCAGACATGGTTTTATGTTTACGTGGCGCAATACGCAACGCAAAGCATAAAAACACAGTATAAGTCATTATAATCAGTAATTATGTCCCCACTGGATGCAACAAATGCCTCGTTTGTAATGGGTTTTATTGGTTTTGTCTCGTCGTGCGGGGACACATGGAAACACAATATGGTGAGGGGTGTAACATTTCCGTTGAGGTATTCGGCCACAACACACTGGATAGCTGGCCAATCAAAGCACACCTCGCTTTTCAGACCGATGAGCTTTGTAAAAATCGACGCGTTTCAGAAAGGCGGGAAATAGAAGAGAAACAATAACGTACATTATGTGGAAAATAATGTGTTTTTTGAACCTTAAAACACACACATTTCATTACACCAAATACACAAAATAATGTTCTTCTTAGCAGCATCAGCAATTTCTTAGCAGAAATTTTGTATCTTTATTCTGAGAGTGAAATGGGCTACAGTAGTTCTTTACCCGGTGACCGCTTTTTCTCCAGCCACGGACACGAAGGGTGTTGTTTCTCCTTGTACAGCGTCTGTAGTCTCCGTCTCTCCTCGTCCACTCGATCCTGCCCTGCCGGGGCAACAGACGTACTCCACCCCACGGAAACGGTCACCGCACGGCAACAACATCCCATAACTATGCAGCTCCAGACTGTCAGCTGTGCAGGCCTAATGAGCAGAGCAAAAGATGAATGACTGCGGCAGCGCTTTAAAAAACTTTGAAGTGCATTCTTTTTTTCTTTTTCTTTTTGTAATTGCGTCTACGTGTCAGGGTGAAATGACCTACAAAATTCCAATGGGAAAACTGAAAGTACCAGGAGATACAGGTGATAGTGCAGAGAGGAAATGAGAATCGACGATCATAGATCACAGCGGGGATTGCAATTTCACAGGCATCAGACTAACCATTAAAGATGTGAAGCTATTAAAACTGAATTCCAGTTCTAATACTTTTCCAGGTTGTAATTTTGTGAGCTTTTATTATTTACCTCTTTGGCGATGTTGTGCCAGTACACATAACTCTCACAAGAATCCATCTGCTCCTGGTGTAAGAAACGGCAACGATCCGGAACCAAGAGTGCCTCGCTGACATATTCACCCTCTGAGAGACAGAGACAATTACATAGGTCATAAAAAAACAAAACATTATTAATAAAGGATGAATATTACTGTTCAAAAGTTTGGGGCCAGTAAAAAAAAATTAAGAAAATTAATTTAATTAATTGTATTTAGCAAATATGCATTAAATTAAACTAAACTGACAGTAAAGTATATGTATAAAGTATTTTACAAATTATATTTAAAATAGTTAGATTTAAATTAAATTATGTTCTGTTTAACTTTCTATTTCAAAGAATCTTGAAAAAATGTATCATGTAGAATCATGGATTCCACACACAAAAAAATAAAGCAGCACAAATATTTTCTATGGAAGTATTTATAAATAATAAGCTAAAAAGGTAATTGTGACTTTTTATCTCACAATTCGGACCTTGTTTCTGAGAATTCTGATAAAAAAAACAAGTCAGTATTGCAAGATATAAACTCAGAATTCTGACTTTTTTCCCTCTGAATTCTGAGCTTACACCTCACAATTCTGTTTTATTTTCTGTCACATAATAATAATAATAATAATAATAAAAGACTTATCAGAATGGCAAGTTTATATCTTATGACATATCTTGCGGAATTGTGAAAAAGAGATTTAAACAGAATTATGAGAAAAAGAGTCAGAATTGTGAGATACTGTAAATTACCTTGCAATTAACTTTTTAATTGTCTTATTCTGTGGCAGAAATGGGCTTCCACAGTTTCAACTTTGATAATAATAATAAAATAATTCTGAATGATTTCCGAAGGATCATGTGACACTAAATACTTTTGTAAAGCCTGCTAAAAATCCACAGGAATATATTTGAAACCATATTAAAAAGCAAACACTTTTTTACTACTAAATTGTAATAATATTCCACACAATGTCTCTTTTTACTGTCATTTTTTGATCAAATAAATACAGCCTTGGTCACCCCAAGAGAATTCTCTCATAAACATTAAGAAATTCT
>NW_015505253.1:476638-487634 GCF_001515645.1 Sinocyclocheilus grahami | reverse complement strand
ACACATTTCATTACACCAAATACACAAAATAATGTTCTTCTTAGCAGCATCAGCAATTTCTTAGCAGAAATTTTGTATCTTTATTCTGAGAGTGAAATGGGCTACAGTAGTTCTTTACCCGGTGACCGCTTTTTCTCCAGCCATGGACACGAAGGGTGTTGTTTCTCCTTGTACAGCGTCTGTAGTCTCCGTCTCTCCTCGTCCACTCGATCCTGCCCTGCCGGGGCAACAGACGTACTCCACCCCACGGAAACGGTCACCGCACGGCAACAACATCCCATAACTATGCAGCTCCAGACTGTCAGCTGTGCAGGCCTAATGAGCAGAGCAAAAGATGAATGACTGCGGCAGCGCTTTAAAAAACTTTGAAGCGCATTCTTTTTTTTTTTCTTTTTGTAATTGCGTCTACGTGTCAGGGTGAAATGACCTACAAAATTCCAATGGGAAAACTGAAAGTACCAGGAGATACAGGTGATAGTGCAGAGAGGAAATGAGAATCGACGATCATAGATCACAGCGGGGATTGCAATTTCACAGGCATCAGACTAACCATTAAAGATGTGAAGCTATTAAAACTGAATTCCAGTTCTAATACTTTTCCAGGTTGTAATTTTGTGAGCTTTTATTATTTACCTCTTTGGCGATGTTGTGCCAGTACACATAACTCTCACAAGAATCCATCTGCTCCTGGTGTAAGAAACGGCAACGATCCGGAACCAAGAGTGCCTCGCTGATATACTCACCCTCTGAGAGACAGAGACAATTACATGGGTCATAAAAAAACAAAACATTATTAATAAAGGATGTATATTACTGTTGAAAAGTTTGGGGCCAGTAAAAAAAAAAGAAAGAAAATTAATTAATTAATTGTATTTAGCAAATATGCATTAAATTAAACTAAACTGACAGTAAAGTATATGTATAAAGTATAAGTATTTTACAAATTATATTTAAAATAGTTAGATTTAAATTAAATTATGTTCTGTTTAACTTTCTATTTCAAAGAATCTTGAAAAAAATGTATCATGTAGAATCATGGATTCCACACACAAAAAAATAAAGCAGCACAAATATTTTCTATGGAAGTATTTATAAATAATAAGCTAAAAAGGTAATTGTGACTTTTTATCTCACAATTCGGACCTTGTTTCTGAGAATTCTGATAAAAAAAACAAGTCAGTATTGCAAGATATAAACTCAGAATTCTGACTTTTTTCCCTCTGAATTCTGAGCTTACACCTCACAATTCTGTTTTATTTTCTGTCACATAATAATAATAATAATAATAATAAAAGACTTATCAGAATGGCAAGTTTATATCTTATGACATATCTTGCGGAATTGTGAAAAAGAGATTTAAACAGAATTATGAGAAAAAGAGTCAGAATTGTGAGATACTGTAAATTACCTTGCAATTAACTTTTTAATTGTCTTATTCTGTGGCAGAAATGGGCTTCCACAGTTTCAACTTTGATAATAATAATAAAATAATTCTGAATGATTTCCGAAGGATCATGTGACACTAAATACTTTTGTAAAGCCTGCTAAAAATCCACAGGAATATATTTGAAACCATATAAAAAAGCAAACACTTTTTTACTACTAAATTGTAATAATATTCCACACAATGTCTCTTTTTACTGTCATTTTTTGATCAAATAAATACAGCCTTGGTCACCCCAAGAGAATTCTCTCATAAACATTAAGAAATTCTACAGACCCCATACTTAATTTGAACAATAATATAATTATGATAATGACTGGAATATATAAATAAATGCAAAGAAAATATAACGAGAAATGTGGCAGACAATACTGGCGATAAAAAAGTGGTGTAAGCATTTCTGAAAATGCCCACGTGAGCTGATGTTGCAAATAAAGGAATATAAGATGTGGGAACTTAAAATATGTGCAGTATGTGAGCAAAAACCAAGGACAAAAGCTCCTCAGAGCCAAACAGCTGCATAAGCATTACATATTCATCAACATTAGTACTGAGCCAACACATTTATTATTTATTTATATATTTTTGCTTGTGATATAACATGCTTGTGATATAACATGCTTGTGAGGCACTGCAGAGTACAATGTACTACAAAATGATGCTTAGGTATTTCAGAAAATAAGTGTACATTCACAATTCATTCTAAAAGAATAGTCATGTGTATATGTTTACATGATTGATTGAACTACTTGTAATATTGCTGTTTAAATCTGGTCTATATTGCATATTTGAAGTGCTATCTGTATTATAATCTGTTTTTGACTCACCCAGACAACGGTAGGGCACGACGATGAAGGAGCGGGTCTGACAGTGACCCCAGCCCTTCTTACACCAGCTCGGGATAGTCGCTGGAGATGAGGCCTCTTCCACATGGGAAATCTGCAGTCCTGGATACATCTGACATACAGTGAGAGTGACAGACACAAACACACATGAGGAAAGAGCAGGGACAGGAGTCAGGATCACAACAGCTGGAAAAAGGACAGGGGAATAATCAGTTTATCATGCAGAGAACAGAAAAAAAACACAAAGGGGATGAGAAGGAACGGGACAAAAATAAATAAATGACACTCCAGGATATTGCACAGAGAACTATTCTTGTTTCTGAAAATGTAGCTGCACGTGGGAGTCTTTTAATATGACCATATAGCTAAACCACACATGCAATTAATAACAAGCCAGATAAATACATAATGGATGCTTTTTTAGCCGATGGTTACTTTTTAATGGGAAACCTCTCGTTTGACCACAAGAGGGAGTCGCTGAGTCAATCTTGCCGGCTGTGACTGCTGCACTTTAGAGTTAATAAAGGAATATGAAATTCATTTCTGTATTTGGCACTAGGGGGCGTCAGAAAACTCATTGCGTATTATTCCCGAATTTCCAAAGCAATTACACCTCACC
Source organism: Sinocyclocheilus grahami (assembly GCF_001515645.1). NCBI lineage: Eukaryota > Metazoa > Chordata > Actinopteri > Cypriniformes > Cyprinidae > Sinocyclocheilus > Sinocyclocheilus grahami. The sequence goes on along the minus strand of NW_015505253.1, from coordinate 484,726 downwards.
TTCAAAACATGTTTGCAGGGGCACTGAGTCATACTGAGTCATCTGTACATTATTAGGATTTATTTATGATTCCAAATATAATCATAAATAAACTGAGTGTAATAAAACACAGATGGGAGGGAGTATAGGAAAAGAGGGAAAATGTACGTATATTCAGGAATATACATGAGTGTATTGTCACATTAGGTTTGTTGTTTCGCTATATATTTTTATATATATAGATTTGACAAGACAAGGTCAGTCACACAGATATAAAAATTAGCGACTTGTAATTAATAACATATATTAATAAACCTCATAACCATTAATATTCAAAACTATTGTTTTCTTGTCTTCCAATATTCTGTCCTAAAATATACAGTATATATATATATATATATATATATATATATATAATACATTAAAATAGATGCTCAACACTCATTGAATAACATTCTACATTCAACAAAAAACATTTTTTATTCTACAGACCCCATACTTAATTTGAACAATAATATAATTATGATAATGACTGGAATATATAAATAAATGCAAAGAAAATATAACGAGAAATGTGGCAGACAATACTGGCGATAAAAAAGTGGTGTAAGCATTTCTGAAAATGCCCACGTGAGCTGATGTTGCAAATAAAGGAATATAAGATGTGGGAACTTAAAATATGTGCAGTATGTGAGCAAAAACCAAGGACAAAAGCTCCTCAGAGCCAAACAGCTGCATAAGCATTACATATTCATCAACATTAGTACTGAGCCAACACATTTATTATTTATTTATATATTTTTGCTTGTGATATAACATGCTTGTGAGGCACTGCAGAGTACAATGTACTACAAAATGATGCTTAGGTATTTCAGAAAATAAGTGTACATTCACAATTCATTCTAAAAGAATAGTCATGTGTATATGTTTACATGATTGATTGAACTACTTGTAATATTGCTGTTTAAATCTGGTCTATATTGCATATTTGAAGTGCTATCTGTATTATAATCTGTTTTTGACTCACCCAGACAACGGTAGGGCACGACGATGAAGGAGCGGGTCTGACAGTGACCCCAGCCCTTCTTACACCAGCTCGGGATAGTCGCTGGAGATGAGGCCTCTTCCACATGGGAAATCTGCAGTCCTGGATACATCTGACATACAGTGAGAGTGACAGACACAAACACACATGAGGAAAGAGCAGGGACAGGAGTCAGGATCACAACAGCTGGAAAAAGGACAGGGGAATAATCAGTTTATCATGCAGAGAACAGAAAAAAAACACAAAGGGGATGAGAAGGAACGGGACAAAAATAAATAAATGACACTCCAGGATATTGCACAGAGAACTATTCTTGTTTCTGAAAATGTAGCTGCACGTGGGAGTCTTTTAATATGACCATACAGCTAAACCACACATGCAATTAATAACAAGCCAGATAAATACATAATGGATGCTTTTTTAGCCGATGGTTACTTTTTAATGGGAAACCTCTCGTTTGACCACAAGAGGGAGTCGCTGAGTCAATCTTGCCGGCTGTGACTGCTGCACTTTAGAGTTAATAAAGGAATATGAAATTCATTTCTGTATTTGGCACTAGGGGGCGTCAGAAAACTCATTGCGTATTATTCCCGAATTTCCAAAGCAATTACACCTCACCTTCAAAACATGTTTGCAGGGGCACTGAGTCATACTGAGTCATCTGTACATTAGGATTTATTTACAGATGGGAGGGGGAAAAGGAAAAGAGGAAAAATGGATAGAAATATGTATATTCAGGAATATGCATGAGTGTATTGTCACATTAGGTTTGATGTTTCGCTATATATTTTTATATATAGAGATTTGACAAGACAAAGTCAGTCACAAAGATATAAAAATTAGCAACTTGTAATAATAATACACTTCAGAACAATTCATATTTAACACTATGGTTTACTTGTCTTCCAATATTCTGTCCTGAAATATACAGTACATACACGATACAATATAATAGATGCTCAACGCTCATTTTATTTGTTTATTAGGGACTATATCTTCTAATGAGAGGCTGAATCTGATACAGATATTTAAAAAAAATCTTTCTATTCTTAATAAAAAATTATATTCAACACTACAGGTTTCTTCCAATATTCTGTCCTAATATATATATATATATAAAAATTTTTATTATTTTTTTGTTTAGTTTATTAGGGACTATATCTTCTAGTGGAAGGATGAATTTGATACAGATCAAAAAACTCTATCAATATTCTGTCTTATATTATATATACAATATATTAAAACAGATGCCCAACATCCACTGAATAACATTGTTAATATTCATAAAAACATTTTCTTTTTCTTTTATTTTTCAATTTTATTATTATTATTATTTATTTATTTATTTTTATTATTATTTGTTTGTTAGGGACTATATCTTCTAATGGAAGGATGAATCTGATACAGATAAAAAAAATGAATTTTATCAATAACATTCATAAAAATTAATATTCAACACTTTTTCTTGTAATATTCTGACTTAATATACAATATATTAAAACAGACACTCAACATCCACTGAACAACACTGTTGTTATTCATAACAACATTTTATTTTATTTTATTATCAGGGACCATATCTGCTAGTGAAAGGAAAGACAATTTTATTAATAAATGAATAAAACAAATTAATTTGTCTCTTTAATATTTTTATATTTAGGATAACACTAAATTGTGAATAAAGTTATGGAGTTGCACACACTCTGCTGCATTTCAACATCCTTTAAATATAATCACAACACAGGACAACCTTGAGTCCATTCCGGCTTAACTATGACATATTGTTTAAATTAACATCATGAGGAATACACAAATATTCTTTTTAAAAAAAGAGTATTGTTCTGGGTGCATGCATGCATCAAATCAATTTGCACTGGGCTGAAGCGAGTGAGAGTGTAATCTTACAGACATATGGGAAGGGATTATTATGTTCTAAAACAAGCTCTGGCAATGAGGCCGCAGTCCACTGGCAGACCGCCTGCTATAGTCTAAACCTCATCCAGCCAGGAGAATGACATATTCTTTGGGCTCTTCATTCAATTTTGATGTCACTTGTGCCAGCTAGCTTATGTATATGTCACTTCGTGCCAGGCTAAAATGCAGGCACAATAATGCTTTTAAAAGCCATTAGGCAGAATGACTGGTTGAGACCAGATTAGCACACAACGAGGTGATTTTATACTGCGGCGGTAAGGACAGTGTGTTGATTCAGACAAGGTTGAACAGACATTGCTGGCACTTATAGAGCACAGACAGACAAAAACACGCTTTTTTTCAGACTGACATCTCAATTTTCAGAATTGCTGTCATGCAATAATACAGGCTTAGACTGATTTGAGCCATGAAATGTGCGCAATCATATTTGCCGATATGCATTGCTGTATTTGGCAATGGAGTCATATTGAATGACCAGAAGAACGCAGGAAAGCATGGCATTTTTCACTCTCATTATCCATAAGGAATGCAATGGAAATTGGCATTGTACAACGTTACAACTCTACAGGGATGCAGGGAAATGTTATTTTGCAATGTTGATATCCTGAAGGAACGCGCAAGAGTATTCGGAAGCACTGATGATAAACAGAGGAAAACAACCAGGCATCATTGCTCATCCCTAATTCCTCTAGATGAGACAACAGGGAATGAAAAACTTGCAATCCTCTTTGGAGGCAGAGAATACAGTCATATTAGCCGCACAATACGTTCGAGCCCGGGGCGTACGGAGACCATGAATCTCCACCGCTGATTGATGGTGAAGAATATGGCCATTATCCTGCACACTTAATACGGCGAGAGTTAGAGAGAGATTTGCATCGAGTTCCCTGTGTATGCACGTAAACTGCGTTTTACTCTTGTTTTACAATGCTAATATTAGAGCAGGCTGCCCTCGGCGTTCACCTTGAGAAAATGCTTGAGTGGAGATTGTCTGCGGATGCTTGTCCACATAGTAATTAAACCAATCAGTGCGCATGCTAATGTAGGTGCGCTGAGTTTGATGTTTAGTGCTTGACTGAAATTAATTACACGAGTCAAAAAGAATCAAATAAAAGTAAAAGAGAACAAAATACAATGAGTCAAATAAAATAGAAAAGAACACTGGAATATAGCAACAGAATAAAACAGAACCACAAAGCAAATAGAATAGAATCAAAACAAACATAAAACAAAAATCAAACAAATAAAAAAACTATACTAAAATTGAATAGAATAAAGTGAATAAAGTTTAAAACAAAATGAATAGGCAAGAACAAATCCCAAACAACAAACAAAAATGAAAAGAAATGAAACAGAATGTAACAATGGAATAGAAAAGACTTGACTAGAATAGGATAGAGCAAAACACTTTATAAATAGAGAATAGAGCTCAAACAAACAAACAAAACCAACAAAACTAAAACAAATAGAACAGAATGTAACAATGGAGTACAAAAGATTAGACTAAAATATGGTAAATAAAGCCCAGAAACAAAATAAATAAATATAGAATAGAGCAAAAAAAAGAGAATAGAATATAGCAATGGAATAGAAAAGACTAGACTAAAATGCAATGAAAAATAATAGAATAGAATGCAAAACAAAATACTGTAAATAAAGCTTAAAACAAAATAAATAGGCAACAATAGAATAAAAACAAAACTAAAACTAAAAAAACCCAAATGGAATAGAACATACCAATGGAAGAGAAAGACTAGACTAAAATAAAATAGAAGAGAGTTCAAAACAAAAAATAAAGTTTCAAACAAAATAAATAGGAGAGACTAGAACAAACAAACAAAAAAACAAACAAATCACAAAACAAACAGGCAAGAACAGAGTAAAAACAAACAAAATAACAACAACAACAACAAAAACACAAACCAAAACAAATAGATGAGAACAGAGCACAAAACACACACACACACACACACACACACACACACACACACAGAGAAAAAATTAGATATTCCTGTGTTTGTATAATATACAATATGCGTACCACTTATCGTCTGCAGAGACAAGATCCACATATACATATATATTTATGTATGTAGCAGATAATTGAATCCAAAGCCTTTTAGGAAATATAAAAAAGCCTGTTGTTATGTACATAAATAATCCCAAAGCAAATGAAATCAAATGAGATACACAGCTGAGCTCATACTAAATTCAGAAATGTTGAAATATGAAGAAATGTATAGTGACTGCATAAATGTTGCTTAAAACAAATGACATAAAAACAACAAAATAAAAATGCTTTTAAAACATGATTTATGAAAAGAATTTAAAATAAACAATAAAAAATTATGTTGGGGCAACAAAATAAAATCAACATGTGCAAGAATCATCACTGACACGACTGCTTTTCAGAAGAGAAAATTACTGCGCCTTTCAAAGCATCATTAATCTGGGGTTTGTTTGCGCTGGAGTGATTTATCCTGGATTACATCTAATCTGACAAATTAGAATCAAATTTGTATCAGGGTACAGACATTGAATTAAAGAGAGGCAGCAATTTACATGAGTGATTGTTTAAAAGTGTCAGACAGTATAATAATAATATGTGTGTGTGTGTGTGTGTGTGTATTAAGCACATTTAAAATCTTACAATATAATTTAAATATTAATAAATAAATAGACATTTAAATATTAATAAATAAATAGACATTTAAATAATAAAATATAATATTAAATTAAACTGAATTAAACTATATCTACTTTCATATATACAAATACATATATTTGTAATATATATTGTGCAATATTAAAATCTTATAAAATAAAATAATATTAAATTAGAATTATATAATTATATATAATTATATATGAATATATATTTATAATATTATTATCATTATAAATTATAATTATAATATCAAAATATCTTATAAAATCTTAAAATATATTATTGAATGATAATTAAACTGTGTGTACTATCATATACATATTTTAAAATATATTTCTAACATATTTTTATTTATAAATAAATTACGTTTATTTCATATTTTTTACAATTTTAAATTAAGTCTAATTTAAAGTATTCCATTGTTTGTGTCAGGTTACAATAACTTAATTTTTTCACCAAAACTAAATGCATTTTGATTATAAACAAATCATTAAACCATTGAAGAATTCAAGTCAAGCTAGAAGAATTTTCTTTTCATCACAGAACTAGTCATTTTGATCAGTTCTGCTCTGTGGCCAAGAGTGATCCTAAGCAAACTGTAATAATGACTAATGATAAAGAACACACTGTAACACGTGATTATAACACAGATCCCATGTGCGTCAGTGCGTGGATTCTGAGGGGGAGTGATGCTGCGAGGTTGCATGACTTCTTACTTGTGGGCGGAAAGATGCAATCAAAGCAAAAAAACCAGCTTTTAAAGCCTGTCAGAGTTTTTTACACTCCAAAGCTTGCCGCGTTTCAATGGCATGCCAAGCGAGGGCACCAATCTGGCAACCCTGGCAAAGACTGGAAACCCGGCGTACTTTAATCTTCAACGACAGAGCGAATGACAGACACACAGCACTCAGGCAACCAATTAGAGCGGAGATGCCCACAGGGAAGAAGAGGGGGAAAAGAGAGAGAGAAAGGCGAAATGTGAGCGTGATCAAAGGAAAACCCTGCCTCTGCTGGCCAATGCAAAAACGTTTGAAGTCCTAATTACAATTTATGAGGAAATAAATATATAAATCGGGGCCGTAAATATACAATAAATATACAGAGCCCGCAGGAGAGAGAGAGAGCAGCATTAGTGCAGAGCTGAGAATAAGAGGCAAATGCCATTAGGAGACTGTTGGATTAAAAATGATGAAAAAATCTCATCAGTTTGAAGGCTTGACGAATCGGTTAGAGCCGCCGCCCTGCAGCGTTAGCAGTACACACACACACACACACACGTGTGTGTTAAACGCTCAGATTGAACCCTGGTGTCACGACCTTGCACTTAGTCATCGCTGAATTTCAGCTGTCGATTACTCATGAAACGGTTCTCAAGTGAACATCTGCTGGTGTCGCTCTTATTTTGGAGTAAAACAGATTTTCAGTTGACTCAACTGAATCAGTACACTTTTCACTGTTTCAGCACAGATTACAGAGAAAAAAATATTTTCCTCAACAAATAATATGAAATATTATAATATTACAAAATGTGCAATATTGGAAGCCATTTTATTATAATATTTTTTCCAATTTCGACAGTACAATATTTTTCTTGCAGTACAATATAATATATATAATATACAGTATCTATATATAGATATGCACACACACACACACATATATATAGAGAGAGAAATATATAGATACATATGTATTAAAAATATATGAATTATATTATAAATACTATATATATATATATATATAATAATACTAAAAATTACATATTACTCAAACTTTAGCAAAAATATACAAAACAACAACATAAAACATATTTTGGGGCAAAGATTTTATACATGAATACATATATTTAATATTTTTAATATTTCTAAATTAATGTATTTTATTCTTGGTGTCAGCTGAGATTACTATACTTACTGGTAAGCTGAAAGAAGCTTATTCAAAATGATTTCAAAATACAATTATAACAAGGAAAATAAACAAACAAAATGAGCAATGTGTAGAACTTAATGGTGCAATAGGTGATTGTCTTCAGAAATTTTTTTTGTTATGCTGGTTGAAAGTCTCTTCACATCCCGATAGCAATTATTAAGTTAAGTGGTCTAAATGTATTTATCTGTATTTATATATTCTGTGGAAGGCGTAGGACCAAGAAATGTTCGTCCAATCAAAACGCTCAGTCCGAGCGTTTTAATTGGCTTTCCTACCTGCCTGTCAACGTATGTATTAGCATACCTCTGCGCATCGGTTCGCACAGACAGGATACGTCATCAGCGCGTTCACGCACACTTTGCAGACAGAGCTAGAATGGCAGACAAACATCAACAACCCGATCTTCCTTCCTGGTATAGTAGTACTTTTAAAGCTTTATCACCGGTGAATGACACATGATGTAGCCCAGCGGTTCCCAATTACAGTCCTCACGCCCCAGATAACCAGCTCGTTAGAAGTGAGCTACGTGCAT